>NC_056731.1:288670572-288705572 GCF_019279795.1 Protopterus annectens | reverse complement strand
ACATCATGGAAATGCTTCGCATAAGGGGGGGGTGGTCTGCCCCCAAGTCTTCCTCGGACGAGTCCGTGTTCTTGGAGGCATTTGAAGTGGGCCCGTCTACCTCTTGGGTGTCCCCTCCTGCCGACCCCCTGGTGGACCTCATTACCACCAGGGCGTGGAAGGAACCGGACACCGTGGAGCCAATCCCAAAAAGGCCCGACGTATTCTCAGTCCCCCGGCTGACCGTGCCCATTGGAGTAAGGGGCCTCCGGTAGATGCCATGTTGACGGCGGCTGCCACCAAGAGGGAACTTGCTCAGGAGAGTCCCTCTGTCCATCCCCCGAGCAAGGAGTCTCGGACGATGGACCGCTTGGGGAAGCGGATGTTTAGTTCAGCGACCTTCTCAGTGAGGGCACTGAACTACCTGGCACATGTGATTAGGATGCAGCGCGATCTTATAAAAGAATACGCTGCATCTCCCCCAGAGTCCATGTCGGAGGAGGACAAAGTGCTGCACTCCACCCGTATGGCCACTCTTAGGTCCGTCACCAATACCTCTATGCGGCTACTGTCCCATGCTACGGAAGGTGCCGCTAGAGCCGCAGGGGCAGGCCTAGTTACTAGACGTCAGGCCTGGCTCCGTCATTGTGATTTTTCGGAGCCCTTCAAGGTGTCATTTGCGAACGCCCCTTTCGATGGTTCTGCCCTCTTTGGCAAGACTGTTCGTGACACATTGACCCAGAGCGAGAAGGACGGGAAGACGCTGTCTGCCGTCAGAATCCGCTTTTCTGCACCCCAGAGGCCCTATTCTAGGAACCAAAAGGGTCAGAAGAAGATGTGGTTCCGGAAGTCACAGCAATCCCAGCCTGCTCCGGACAACCAGTCCTTCCGTGGCAGAGGAGGACAGGGAGGACGCCGCCCTAGGGGCAGAGGGGCTCCCAGGAACTTCGGGTCCAGAGAACCCTTCTCTGAACAGCCCGCGCAGCAGCCCTGAAGGGTTGCCCGGCTGCTCTACTCTGGAGGCAGTCGGGGGACGTTTTTCGGAGCACCTAGCGGCATGGGAGTCCATAACATCAGACCACTGGGTCCTCCAGATCATATCCAGAGGTTACCGTATACCTTTCCTTCACTTGCCAAAATTGAAGTCCCTCCCTGACGTTCCACACGGTCAGTGGGAGGCCGCTTTGGCAGAAATTGGCCATCTGCTAAAGAAAAGAGCCATCCAGCCCGTCCCCCCAGACCAGATTGGATCAGGGTTCTACTCCAGGTTCTTTTTAGTGCCAAAAACGATGGGGGATCTAAGACCAATTTTAGACCTTTCACTCTTGAACCTGGCAGTTCCCAAGGAGAAGTTCCGAATGGTCACGTTGCAGTCTATTCTCCCCCTTCTGGGAGAAAATCACTGGATGTGCTCCATAGACCTCAAGGATGCGTACTACCACATACTTATGGACAGGCGCTCCAGGAGGTTTCTCCGCTTCCGGCTGGGAGCCAGTCACTACCAATTCCGGGTCCTTCCCTTTGGTCTCACCACAGCCCCTAGGGTGTTCACCAAGGTATTAGCAGTGGTAGCGGCCCACCTGAGGCTTCAGGGGGTGCAGGTCTTTCCCTACCTGGACGACTGGCTTCTCACCACCCCAACAAGGCATCTACTACTTTTGGTGCGAGACTCCTTCCTCCATCTTGCTCCCCGTCTGGGCATCACAATAAACACAGAAAAATCCAACCTAGCACCCACGCAGTTCATAGATTTTATAGGTGCCAGGTTAGACACAAGGAGATTAAGAGCCTTCCTCACTGCGGACAGAGTTCAAAATCTGCAATTCCAGGTGCGGGCCATTCTCCACTCAAGCTCAGTTCCGGCGGAGTTGGTCCTGAGGGCCCTAGGGTCCATGGCGGCAGCAATAGCGCTTCTTCCTCTTGCCAGGTTCAATATGCGCATCCTTCAATGGACACTCCTAGTTCAGTGGTCGTATCTTGCTCTTCCTATGCATCATCCCATTGCGATCAGCAAGGCTTGCAAGCGGTCCCTCCTGTGGTGGCTACACTCTCCAGATCTCCACGGAGGCCGCCCATTTTGTGCTTCTCCCCCTCTCGCCACAGTGACCACGGACGCCTCCCGCCTCGGGTGGGGGGGCATTTTGCAGGCCGGACGGTCCAAGGCACGTGGAACGAATCAGAGACCTTACTGCATATCAACGTTCTAGAGATGAGAGCAGTGCTCTTAGCGTTGCTAGCACTTCAGGCCTTTCTTCCCTTGGGAACAATTGCGATTCAATCGGACAACATGTCGGTTGTCTGGTATATCAACAAACAAGGAGGAACCAGGTCTTACCCTCTTTGTCGAGAAGCCATGAGAGTGTGGGAATGGGCAATCTCCACCAACCGCTTTCTCATAGCAACGCATATTCCGGGTCGGTCCAACATCCTGGCGGACAAACTCAGTCGCACCATTCTCACCCCTTACGAGTGGTCTCTCAATACTCATGTAGCGGAACGCATCTTCGCACGGTGGGGAACTCCTTGTTGCAATCTTTTTGCCTCTCCCTCAAACACCAAGTGCGACAGTTTTTTCACTCTGATACGTCCTCCTGGAGGTGCCCCAAGAGATGCTCTGGTGCATGCTTGGCCACCGGGTCTTCTTTATGCTTATCCCCCCTTGCCTCTGATGCTCCAAGTTCTTCAGAAAGCCTCTCGGTTGGGGTGCAGAATGATTCTCATTGCTCCGTTTTGGCCTCGACAGATCTGGTTCCCCTTCCTAAGGTCTCACTCAGTGAATCCTCCTTGGATTCTAGATCCCATTCCGGATCTGATATCTCATCCATCCCACTTATCTCCTCCGAACCTGGACAACCTGAAGCTGACCGCTTGGCTGCTCCAGTTCCACTCTTGATCAGGACTCCTGGTATTTCGTCCCCTGTAAAGGCCATCCTGGTGGCGGCTCATAAGCCATCCACTAGGAAAGTCTACCGTAGCAAGTGGAAACGGTTCTCTTTGTGGGCGGAGCGGCAAGGCGTAAACCCCTTCACAGTTCCTCTCCCTTTGGTGCTTGATTTTTTAACCACTCTTTTTAATGATGGTGCCAGCAGTTCCACGGTCAAAGTACAACTTGCGGCAATTTCTCATTATCACATTGGCCATGACTCCAATCCACTGATGTCTGCCAAATTGTGTAAGATTTTCCTTAAAGGTACTTTTCTTCTCAGGCCCCCTATAAAGCAAGCGGTTCCTCCTTGGGACCTTTCCTAGTTCTCCAGGCCTTGACCGCCCTTCGAACCGGCGGCTACGGTAGATCTGAAATTCTTATCTTTCAAGACCACCTTCTTAGTAGCCATTACTTCGGCCAAGAGAGTCTCTGAGCTTCAAGCATTATCAGCTAAACCTCCTTACTTGGTCTTTCATCCGGACCGTGTTTACCTCAGGACCAACCGTCCTTTCTTCCTAAGGTAGCGTCTGAAGCAAACATTAATCAATCTATTAACCTCCTGTTTTCTTCCATAAATACCAAAACAAGGGTGAATACAAGCTTCACTCCTTAGATGTTCACAGGCAACTTAGATTTTATCTAAACAGGACGGCTGGTCATAGGCAATCCGACCAGTTGTTCATTTCCTTTGCTAAATTTAATTTGGGCAAGCCAATTTCTAAAGTCTCATTATCTCGCTGGATTTCACAATGTATCTTGTTGGCTTATCAAGCTTCGGGAAGGCCCGCACCGGAGGGTGTACATGCCCATTCAACCCGGTCAGTCTCTACCTCGGCAGCCTTTAAGGCTAGGATTCCTCTAGATGATATTTGTGCAGCAGCCACGTGGGCTTCATCTCATACTTTTATTTCCCACTACAAGTTGGATCTTACATCTAGGGGTAGAGCATCCTTTGGCTCCGTGGTGCTCCGGAATATCCTTCCATGATGGCCGCCCTAGATTCAGGTAGCTGGGGACTCTGTCCCACAGGTTGCAGACAAATGAATCTCCTACTTCAGATTTAGAAGTTATGTACTCACCATAACGTTCCATCTGAATAGGTGTATTCATTTGTCTGCAACCATCCCGCCCTCCTATCCCCCTGGCCTGTCAGTTTCCTGCATATGATGTGTTACCCTTTTCAGGGTGTTCTTGCTGTTGGCAAACTCGATCTGAGGTCATGAAGGGAGAGCAGGGCATTATGGGTGAGGGGAGGGGCTGAGAGCTCGGATCCATAGCTGGTAAACCATGCCGGTTCGGATCCGATATCGGATCCATAACCCACAGGTTGCAGACAAATGAATACACCTACTCAGATGGAACGTTATGGTGAGTACATAACTTCTAATTATAGGCACCTCCACCTCACTTAATCTCTTGACATTCAAAAGGCATGCTCAAGAGTCAACTGCTTTTGCAAGCACTCATTCACAAACATATTCCCTTGTATGATGCTCAGTCAAAAGCATCAAGCATTTGTTTTAGTATTCCCAACATCATGCATTTTAGTATACCCAGGGATTGGGGCACTCGGGGGACACTTTCAAAGTGGAGTTGCTTGCCCCATGTGTCCCCTCCTCTAGTGCCACCCATGTGCTTCTGTGATCTTATACCTTTTGCAGTTTTATTTTTGCATCAGTAAATAACTTTTATTTTTGATGATTCAATTTATCATATGGCTGTGGGTGCTCCCTTTGCAGTGTCCTGTGCTTTGCTTGTCATGGGCCTTTTTGAACAAGAACACATTTATAGAAATACACACAACAGCAAAAAGAAGTACAGCACTCAGACGAAGTAAGGGAGTAGCGTGTCTAAATAAAACACAGAAATGTTCAATCACCATATGCACGCTCTCCCTTAACGGACGCTAAAGACACTCCAGTTATACCAAAATGGAAAGTTCTTCTTTGCCCAAATGTTTGAAGTCTCTGCTAGGAGGTAGTAGAATGAAAGGTGCAATCCAAAAAGAACCAAAACTTTCTTCTTCTTTGCCCAAATGTTTGGAGTCTCTGCTAGGAGGTAGTAGAATGAAAGGTGCAATCCAAAAAGAACCAAAACTTGAACGAAAACACAGTTTTATTTCCAAGGACGACAAAAGTGAGCGCTTTCGCCAAAAGGCTTCTTCAGACTTATACAATAGCACTCCTATGCATACTTATATATATACACACACAAAACACAAATTAAAAACTGCCCTAAAAACATTTTAAAAAAGCAGCATTCATGTATAAATACATACATTTAAACAGTTATATTAGCTCAACCGTAAAAGATAATAGATAAAAAAACATTTATTAATTTTTTTAATTTGTGTTTTGTGTGTGTATATATATAAGTATGCTGATTGATTTACACAAGCATGCATATGATTGAATGTCATTAAAGCTTTCAACCAATAGCTTTAGAGGTAACTATATTTAAATTGATGCATAGGAGTGCTATTGTATAAGTCTGAAGAAGCCTTTTGGCGAAAGCGCTCACTGGAGTGTCTTTAGCGTCCGTTAAGGGAGAGCGTGCATATGGTGATTGAACATTTATAGAAATAAGTTGTATGGTTAATCATGTTGTATATGACTTTTGTTTCATTGATGACTACTTTTTATGAAAAGATAAACAATGGACTTAGACTTAAATGTATGTCTTTCTGTCATTCTTCTCAAATGAACTTTTTTGATGCTATTTTGTATTGTCATCCATAATAAAAAAAATTGTAAGCCAACATGTAGCACTGATTACTTATGTGGCAACATTGTCCATCCTTTCCATATTATGCCTTCACTGAGACATGATTATTTTGTCTAAAGAGATTGTGTAGTAATAGAAATTAATTTTTTATAAAACTAAAAATCTTATCCAAATGTGTTTGAATACAGGTTATCCAATGGATGATGTTTGATCGGCATATTGGAAACCTGGTGTAAGATACAGATGGCTACATCTACTATAAAAAATAACTTTATTAAGGATTTTAATAGGAAGACTTACTTTAAGAAGAAGCAAGATAATTGATAAATATATTTTGTGTCTATCTGCTTCTGTCACAAAGAAATGTTGGAAAACACAGATCCTGTTGTCTTAAGTTGCTGTATAATTCTCTACTGATTTTGTTTTATTGTGGTATAAGTATCGGTTACGATCTTATATGTATTTTTTAAGATACCACCAGAAAGCATAAGTATATTACTATAAAATAACAAGGGCATAGTCCCTTATGGTAACTACTATGTTTCCTTACATGGTGCTCACTTTTGATAATGTAATTGGGAAAATATACTCAATGCTTGGAAACTACATTTTTTATAAAGGAACCTAAGTATTACATGAATAGATTGTTTGAGAGCATTCTACATCTGTGGATTATGCAATGCTTACTAACATATAAAATACTCCCTACACAGATAAATTAAATAGCAGTCACTGTGAAGCAGTGGCAAACCACTATAAAACTGAATCATGATAAGAGAAAGATTACTATTCTGAGTAAAAATCTTAAAAGGGATACTCCATGGTTAGTCTTTGTTACCACTGCTATTTTTCCTGCTCTTTACCCATTAAGATGTCTACTTAAATGACTAAGTTATAGTTATAACTTAACTTCCAGAAACCAGCTTGCCAATGATATCCCATCTACTCTTTGTAGATAATTTAAAACTGTATAGCTTATCAGACAATCAACTGAAAGCACAAGAAATGGTTAAACCATGTTTCAAATGATATAGGAATGCCATTTGGCCTTGATAAACATGAAAAAAACAACACTTATAATGGAACTACCAAATCATCAAGAATATATCACCTGGGGAGAGGAATGCAATATAAAAGAACTTGAACAAGATGGAGTGTATAAATATCTGGAAATAGAAGAAGGGTTACCGATAAATCATGAATAATGTTTTATAAGACTAACACATAGGAATAAACCTATGAATGAAATTGTTTTTCCTGTTCAAACTTACAATGAAGTGTGATTGACTAGCCTCAGAAAGCAATGGATCAATTACAAAAGAAAACCAAAAAACATTTTCGTGCTTCTCAAATGATATACAAAAAAACGCATGGCATAATTATATATTTCTTGGCCTGAAGGAGGTATGGTTTTCCTTGAAAGTGACTATATGTATAAGTCGACAACAATGACACAGCATACATATTGGTTAATATCATCAGATCCAAGCATAGTGAAAGTTCTTAACCACGAAGAAAACAATTCTAAGATGACATATTTGCTTAAATTAGCAGAAACGTTTCAGAAAGCATCAGGAATGGAAATCAAATGAGAACTCGATAAAAGACACGCACAACAGAAAGTGCCAAAAACAAAATAAAGGATATAAGCAACATGGGCAAAAGAAATTGGAAAGAAAATGGAAAGCTTACAATTAGTGTCAAATACATAAAACTAATGTAACAGCCACATGTTGATCAACATCTGATGCATGAATGACTTAGAAGGTACAGTGTGGATCAGGAAATTTGCCCTTTCCGCACTGTAGTGTTCTCTCAGAGTTGGAATATTTAATCTGTGGGAGGGGTGCAGCCCCCCACATGGGGGATGTAGGGGGGGCTTGCCCCCTGCTAAATAGTTTCATCATGTGGTATGCAGTGCTCTACTGCAGTTTATGGATACCAAAAAAGGTCAAATTCACTTAAAGAAGTGTGTTTGCGAAAATCTGACCTCAACTTTCCATTTTGACCATCTGCTTCGATATTTTAGGTAGGATTTTATTTTGAATGTTGACATTATGATAGTAAACCTTGGCAAAACTGTTATATTGGGGAAGATCTTAAAACCCAAACTATAAAGAAATGACTAAAATGAAGACATTTTGATCAGATGGAATTTTCCATTACCGACAGTCAAGAAAATAAGCAAGAAACACAATTAATCAATTGATTACACCTAGCAGTTATAGTGTCTTGTGTACTAACACACCAAGTTATTAAATACCAATATATGCATGCAGAAACTGCAGCAGTCTATTATAAAGACACACTGGTAGTTCCAATAGTACAGGGAGCAACGCGGGTAATAAAGAAAGTGTTTGCAAGCATACATAAACATGCTAGCAGTACATATAACTCCATATGAACTGCAGATGAAGACAATTAGGGGTACATTGCAAGTGACAAGAAAAGTACTCTTGTCAAACATCAATTTGCAAAGCAATATCTATTTCATGAACTTCAATTGTACAATGATTTAGGACTGCCGTCCATTACTGACACAGTACTAGGAAACCCTAAATACTAATTTATACCATTTTGTTGTTCATGTAATTTGCAAGAACTTTACTTTTTTGGAATATTATGATGGACAGTGTGATAATTTCAGGCATACAGTTTTTGAAGGTTTACCATTGTAATGTCTCTGTACCATTGCATGGTTATGAAGTATTTGAACTCCAGAAGTTCGAATACTTCATATGTGTGCAGTTTAAATGAGCAAATATTATATTTGCGAATGGACTGTGCATTTGCAAATATAACGTTTCTAAAGGATGCACAGGGATCGCGGTACAGTGCGGTTAAGGAAATACATCTCTTTCCTCACTGTAGTGCGATCTTGGAGTTGGAATATATAGTTAGGGGAGGTGTGGGGGGCACAGGGGGGCTTTCTCCCTGCATAATCTGGATGTTAGGTGTGCTAGCTAGGGAGTAGCGGCAAGGGTGACATTGCTATTAAGTGCTGAAAATGTTGTGTCCGACATTTTCGGCATTAACAGCTGATTTTCAACATTAGGACGGTTAGGTTATGTGTACTTTCAGTGAATTAGTTTGCTGTTAATTACCTTTTTTTTTTACTTTCGAGATTTCAATAGTAAACCATTTTTTAATAGGTTGACTGTAATTTTAAATCAAGAAAATCAGTGAAGGAATGTTTTTGATATAAGGAGAGTATGTTCATTTTAAAATGTAATACTTTAGCCCTTTTTGGACTAAATCAGGTATCTACCTCAATTACTATCCAGTTTCTTATTTAAACTATATGTATTCATCCATTATTATAGTGATTGTTTACTAACTACTTGCTTAATGCAGTGATGGATACACTGCTTGTCTTCTTATATATTCTGGTATCCATTTTGTCTTTTTTATCCTCCCGGAAGACTGGCTGGCTGATATGCCAGGGGAATACACTATTAGATACCAGGAGTCCTTTGTCATTGCATTATATCAATTTCATGTTAGTTGCTTTTATATAGTCCATGAAACTGTTATACTAATAATGTTGTTGTTTCAACTTTAGTATGCTGTTGAGTTCATGCTGAAACAGACAGATGCACAGTGCTTACACTTACAGTGAAATATATTTTATTATACTTTGAAGGACAATCATTATTCTGTAGTAGTCATTTTGCTATTTCATTGAGCCAGCTAGGTGAGATATATGTCCTTCATCCTGCCTTTCTGGGAGGTTGGCATAATGATTAAGGTGTTCACCCTACAGACCCCATGCAGGGTTTGATTCTCACATGGGGTAATTGATTAGGCTTTAAATGGCCCACAAGTGCAGTTAGCCTAGCACTAATCTATGAACATTTAAGTACATTTTATTTCCATGTTGTCCTTAGTAGATGTTATTGTATTTACTTGTCAGTTCTTTTAGTCTACATATGTCAGGGCGAGGGTCTTATTTCTATTCCAGAGGAACTATAAGTCTCACTGTTGTGGTTATTAATACCAAATAGTATGTCCGAGAAAGTAAGAAAATATCTTGTCTGGAATAAAAACAAATAATAAGAGCTATGAAAAATCCAAGTTGATTAAAGGTCAGCTGCACACTATTAACATGATATAACCAAAAAATGTGATGAACAGAAGTAGAGGAACAGAGCTCCGATCTAGTAACATTTTCTACTTCTTAACAGAAAAGTGTTAGCTGTACATATTCTCTCAAAAGTATTCCCTTTTCCTTCCTTGAGAGGAATTGTGGCAGTTGTAGTTTCTTATTACTCCATCTCGCAGTCTCCACAGTTTTGTGTTTGTGTGTACAAGTCTGTCAGATCAGCCATTCATCATAGAGTCAACTGCTTAGGAAATTCTTTAAGATCACTAACTACTGAATGATGGAGATGTTGAAGAGGAAGATTGAATATGTGTAGGTAAGGTTAGTGTGGGTTTCTGATGTTAATGCCAAAGCCTTTGGATATACTGAAAGTTTGTGTGTGTGTGTGTGTGTGTGTGTGTGTGTGTGTGTGTGTGTGTGTGTGTGTGTGTGTGTGTGTGTGTGTGTGTGTGTGTGTATGAGTTTCTGTTAGCTAAGGTTATAGTATGGGCTATGGAATGGGATAGATTTTGCATTGTGGCTGTTTGATGGTGTTTGTAATGGGTGGGAGTGTATGTATGTATGTGTAAGTATTTCCGGGTTATAGTGACAGAATGGGTTAGGTAAGGGGATAGATTTAGTGTTGGACATGTGTGCTGCTGTATGTGGGGTGCGCGTGTACACGTGTGTGTGTGAGTTTTGAGTGTCTTGTATAATGGTGCAGTTACAAAAAGGACTTTTCTAAGGTAAAGTGTAGTGCTAGGATTAGAGGCAGGGTTAGTGTGAGCATGCATTTATAAGAATGGTAAAGGGAGGCACAAGCTGGATGGTGTAAGTGAAGATAGTAACTAGAAGTATAACACTTCTTCTGGGCAGGAAGACAATGTAGTCAAGTATATTGTTATTTACAAAGTACACGAACCTCTGGGCATATTTGTTGTTGATAGTATGTGTTTGTCATTTCATGTAGATAGTCAAAGTCTTCCAAAGAAAAGTATTTAATTTAATGGTTAACTTTTCTAACAAGTTAAGGTATTCTGAATACTCTGAAAGGTAATAAGTGGGGGTTTTACAATTGTCTCTAAAGTGCTAAATAATTATATTCAGTGTTATTAGAACAGTTCTAAATGTGGATCTCGCTGAATGTAGTGAGAGGTAGTGGGTTATGTATAAATACCAGCACTCCCTTACAGTTCCTGATGGATCTCAATGTACTGAATGTAGTGAGAGGTAGTGGGTTATGAATAAATACCAACACTCCCCTACAGTTCCTGATGGATCTCAATGTACTGAATGTAATGAGAGGTAGTAGATTATGAATAAATACCAACACTCCCCTACATTCCTGATGGATCTCAATGTACAGAATGTAGTGAGAGGTAGTGGGTTATGAATAAATAATGGGTTGCTATTAATTATTTGAACGTTTTAAAGTTTGAATGTCATATGGTCGACACCATATGATCAAACTTTAAAAAGTTCGAAGGTGAAAAGCAACGGCTCCGTACGACACAGAATGGGAAAATTTCCCTTTTTTGCACTGAAGTGTTGTCTCAAAATTGGTATATTTAAGTAGAGGGGATGTGGGGGGGTGCAGGGGGCCTTGCCCCCCTGCTCAGAGCATTGACGTAAGTTTATTTTTCTTTTAATTTTTTTATTATATTTTTGATGTTTCAAACTTTGCTCATATGTTGTCGAACGTATGAGGTTCAAGGTTTTGAAACTTTCAATACATAATATAGACCCTAAATACCAGCACTCTCCTAGAGTTCTTGATGGCTTTCAATGTATGATTGGTATTGTAGTCTGGCATGCAGGGAGTGCTATCATTAGAATGGAACTAGGTTTCTGCATTTGCCAAAAGCTGATGTCTTTGAGAGAAAGGAAGAACACAAGATCATAAATGTTATTGTTTAGGCATTTGTCTTTCAACAGTGCTACCTTGATATTACCTGGACTGGAGTTTGTTATGTCATGATGCCAATCAGGTAAACTTTGCTTAAAAAAATCACCACTGAGGTAGCAAAAGGTTTACTTGGAGCATGAGAACTAACATGTGGCTACATGGTTAGAGATAGGAGGATGTCTAGGGACCCTAGAGGCTTAAGCAAGGACTTTATTGCTACCTCAGTATATGTAGGAGAGATGTTTGTATGAGGCAGTTGTTATACGACCTGAATGAACCAAGTGTTAACAGGGAGACTAAGAAACAGGTTAAATCAGGCTGGGATTCCATGATAAGAGGTGATGTTTTTTTGAGGTCAACTAACATCTAATAGAATTTAAAAACAATATTGAGTCAAAACCAGTTCAAGACAGTTATGGTTGAGGACACACAATGTAAGGCCAACTTTGTCTCAAAACTTTAAATGTGGTTTTGTATCAGGATAGCTAGTTATTTTGTAGTTATCTGCAGATATTTATTATTCTGAATCTGTGCAATACATTGAACACAGTGGAAGGGTAAATAAATTCAATCAATTAGGGGGAGTTCTTTGATAAAATGGTATTTTGGGGTTTACTAACAAGAGCTAATGAAAGAGTAGTGCTACATATCCCAATCTAGATTGGTGCTTTTGATATTGAATACATGAGGAGGGTAAGTCTCAATGCTGGGAGGAAGGGCAAGTTGTCTTTCACTATGAGAATTGTTGGGAAGAGTTGAGGGCTGTCTGGGAAGAAAAAGTTAAACCATTTGAAGATATGGCATGGGAGATGCCTAGATATCAATACATATGGGATCATCCAAAATTTCAAGATAAGGTATCTCAACAAGTGCATGTGGAGTTCATGGGAATAGAAATTTTCTGTTGGGAACAGATAAGAAAGTTAGATGAATGCAGACCTGATATAGAAGGACAACCTATTCTATTTTAGCAACTAAAAGAACCATACCATCTCTCTGATCAAGAGTGGGTAACTTTTAATTAACTCTTTGATGTATATGTAAGTAGTGGGATTCTAAGAGTTAGTAGGCGTGGATCTAGGGAAGTCCACTAGAACAAATGGTGTACTGTTAAAAAGGGTCATGGCAATTTGATATACAAGGATATACAAGGATCTTAGGCTTTGAAGAAGTAAAGGAATGACTACCCCTTCGAGAGATGTTGAGAGTATACAGACAGTCTGCATGGAGCCATTCTACAAGATTTCTGGGTGGAGGAATGGTAGAGACCTCTGAGAATCAAGAAATGGCCATATATCTGGGATCAATATATGAGGATTTTGCATCTATGGTATACAATTCCCACTAAAACATGATACCATAACAGAATATCTAGATCTAAATGTTGGAGGTGGGGAATAGATCAGAAGGGTATGATTCATATGTTTTGTGAGTGTAGAATAAATCAGGATGGATAGAGACAGCAAATAAGGGTTGGGATATGATTTTTGACAAAGTATCTGCATGGATTTTGGATTCATTAGGACTAGGGGTGGAGGAGAAAGACACTGTCTGGAAGAGGAAAACAGTGTCTATGAGACTAATACTTTCCTATATACCCAAAATAGTGATCACAAGAGAATGGAAAACCATACATATTTAATATTTGAAATTACAGTGAAGAGTTGAACATCATGATAAATTCCATGCTATGGAAAAGAAGCCTGCAAGCTGTTTCATAGTGACAGAATATAACTGGAACTAGAATAGGGTGCGGGAGTCATAAAAATGTTAACATAATATTATTTCATGTATTTTTTCACAATATTAGATGTCTCAACAAGATTGGAAATTGGTATTGTGTAAATATGTATATAGTTATCTATTAATGACAGAAGAGTAGCGTTGTATTGTTATATGATATACTATGTTATGGGTGTTTTTGATGGCACTTCTTTTCTTTTGAACAAAATATTTAAATAAAATTTATTAAAAAAAGGGAATATAACTGAATTTCATGGTCAAAGGAGTAGATGACTTCACAGTGAGCAGATCTGAGAACATATATAAGAACAGGATACAAAGGTGGGAAATTTACCTCACATATGCAGATATAGTGAGCTTTCTTAGGAAAATCTTGCAGTGTTTATAAAGTAAAGTATTACTCTAATAAAGTAGCAAAACAAATGTCTAAGAACCAAAGGAACATAATCACTTGCCCTCGCAAGAAAATGTGTTTTATTCCAAACACAGATTAGTGATTTCATCCCACAACAGCAAAAGGACTTTATCAAAATTGTTAAAAACATTCTCAAACTCACTTTAAAAATGGACTCAGTCATGTGATCAGCCAAGTAAAATTAGCATGCACAAAAATTTAAAGTGATAAAACACTTAAATGGTATTGTGTGTGTACCACTGTATACACATACACCTATCTATAGTTAATATTCCAAAGACTTCAGTTTCAAGACTGGGTCATTAATTCCTGAACACCATGTGGTAAGTCTGAGTTTCCACAACAATTATTGTTGTGCAAGTCTGCATTTCCAAGGACCTCCCCTTTTAGAGTTGTCCCCTTTGCCGCACCCTTCCTACACTACTGGTGCATGATACACCTTAGGAACATATCCATATAACAACACAGACCATAATGCATTCTTGATACTCCATTCTGCAAAGCACACAGTACATATACTGCTGTCAGTGCATCATGCTGCACGAGCTGTAGAATATAGTCACCATCATTTAATAGCAAAGTTATTGTATTAAATAGTATAGAAAGAAATATTTGATAGGATAACAGAAACAATGATGTAATCATGCCATTTTTTTGCAAAATTGCTTTTCGTGGCTCTCACATGATAATACAACAGGACATTGGTGCTGGTGGCAGATGATCATCTTGCATGACACGGATCACAAGATGTATATAAGACAAACACAACATTAGTACACTGTCATACTGTACTCAGTAACACAGTAAAAATCAGTAGTGTGTACATATGGGTAGGAAACCACTAATGTGCTGACATATGGCATGGTGTACAGAATAAAAGACATTCTGCCCTGCCAACAGTTCCATCATCAGCATGAATATCACCCATTATTATTACTGTCACACATAGGTACTGTATCAGGTTTGTCAATCTGATATTAAAGCATCTAGTACTCAGTTATCTAGAGTAGGAAGTGTACATGATTGTGACAGATCCTTTCTGATTCACAAGGTCACTTGTCAAGTTGAGTCATTAGAGGAACCCACTGCAACAGTACTTCAAGTAAGATAGAAGTGAGAGCAATTCACTGTGGTATTGTCAGAGAGGCAGAATTTGGTTCATAAGTATATACCTTGACTAGAAAAACACATAATACAATGGATTTATGCAATAACAGACAAACGCTTTATAGTACAGCACAATGCACTTGACTGACCATGCTGTGACAAAATGGGTAGGTAGAACACAGTTATCAACATCTGAACTAGTGGGCTGAACCAAAATGATAAGGGATCAGAGGTGTACCTAGCTAATCTAATGAGTGGTGTAATCTTCAGATATGGTGCAACCTCAACTGTAGTCTGAAGGCCGAGAAGCAAAATATATAAACACAA
Source organism: Protopterus annectens (assembly GCF_019279795.1). Classification (NCBI taxonomy): domain Eukaryota; kingdom Metazoa; phylum Chordata; order Ceratodontiformes; family Protopteridae; genus Protopterus; species Protopterus annectens. Next base: position 288,690,364 of record NC_056731.1, on the reverse strand, counting down.
AAGGCCTTGTCATACTAGGACCAAATTCTATAACAAACCACTTGCTACATATTCTTGCAACTTATACCACTGAAGTGCTTCAGAACTGACTGCAAAAGCAGTATCAGCATCCATTTCATACTGACATTCAGAACAGCCAGTCCAGAAATAAAAGTCAGTACTGTACTACTGACTTGATGAGCATTAAGAGATTGCGCCATCTTTCTCCCAGAGCAGCTGCCTCCCTTTTCACCACCATAGCTGCATCTTTGTAAGAGATAGTAATGCTAGCAATAGGTGTAATGATCATGGGGAGTAGATGTACTAGTCAGGCACATGGCTAGCAAACTGGGGGGGGGGGTTAGAGATCATATCCTCCAGTGATGGGGTGGAGCTTTGATAGGTGGAAACTTGGCAGAGTATACTGTATGGCCCTGCTGTGACAGAATTGGAGGTATTATGTCATAGAGATGGTGCCAATTATAAACATAGCCCATAGGCACATACATACGTTGTAATGCAGGTTGTCACTGTTGATATGCATATGTGCTTGCCTGTGAAACCATTCACAGTTGCAGCTTTCCTACAATAATGCAACATGACAGTACTAACCTGTTGTATCCCTTTAAGTCATCCTGGCTGATGCCACCATCCCAACTTCCACATCCAAGCCTCTTCCAGGTATGAGGGTTCTTCACTTTCCTTAGAGTGAGATACCAGGACATCATTCTGCACCTCTGTGAGGCATCTCTTTTCTGGATACATCCACAGTGGTCTTAGAATGATCTTTACTTGTAGCAACATTACAGTGATTCTGAAATGCACCCGTATTATTTTCCTGTTAAGGTCGCCCACTGCATTTATATCCTCCACCAGTCCCTGTCACGTCTGGTCCTGGAAGACCTTCTCTGAAGGATACACATGACATGTGTGCATAAATACTATAATAGTACCTCCATCTTCTGTGTGGTGAAATTTTCCGGCTATTGCCATCCCTCCAGCCCCATGACAAAATATACATACCTGTTGGTTACACATGTAGATCAGTGTGTCTTTGCATAACTGCCTATACTTGCTGACATTCAACACGATATTGTCCCAGACCCCTTTTGGTGGTGACAGGCCTATGTGCCCTATTTGCTATTATGGTGTAACCATTTTGACACTATACTATAATGCTGCAAACTAAACATATTACCCTACTTTGCTGCCTGATAGCATATACTGTGCCTGGTGTTCTGGAGACCACAACCCCCCTGTACATTGTCATATAGTGTATGGGCATATTGTTGCAAACCTTATACAGCAGAACAGTGACTGGGCCTGCCATATTCCCTGTGGTTTGTCAGGTTAAGCCCCATGCCCAACAAGACTGCAACCTGTCCTACCCTGTCCACTGCAACTTGTCAGATTTTCCTCCAGTATGTCATTCCCTTGTCATGCCCTGCGCACTATCACCCATATGCATCTGTTTTGTTATGGCTCTTATTGCTCCCATACACCCTTGAATCATCATGGTTGTGTCGAGGTCCATTACCAGTGCATCTCATCTACTGTTAGTTTAATATACAGAAGTGCAAACATATCCACTATATACAGATTTCCTCTTTTCTGGATGTAACATAGTCTACATAAATAATGGCAACTACAGATTTTATCACACTAAAATGGGCCTCTTAGTGCAGTACTATGATAAGGATGTACTTTAGCATGGCCTTTTCTGAACTGTGACTATAACATGATGTATTATCAGCTATAGTTGGAGCTATGATGCTGATATATGTCCATTTCTGGCTGAGACAGTAAGTCCAGAGTGCACACATAAGCCAGCACTGCTATGCCTGGCTATACCCACTTTTAATTTTTATTGCACTGTTGTTAAGGTGCATCTTTTTACAATGCTATAACAATGATGCACTTCACATGATATCCAGTTATTTGGACGTGCACAAGGCTACAATTTTTCTGCCTTTTTAGACCCTCAGATGGACATGGCATGTTCAGGCACTGAGTTCAGGAGGGCTCCTGCATGATGCAGTACAAGCTATAAGATCTTTCTGTATTCACTGTACAGGAACTATACAGATTAGCTGTTGGCGAATATGAGGACCCTCTTTGTAAAACTGATGGCTTGCGGCCTGTACCTAGATGCCAGGCACTGAGTGTCACTGATCTCACCCTGTTTGATGTGTAGAGCAGTCACAAGCATAGTGACCTACAGAGGTGCCAACCAGACCTTCTCAGTCAATAGGAAGAAGATGTTAGGGTGAGGATTCCACATTATTATTGTAAGTAGTCTGTACTTGTTTTAGCACTGTACAGTAGGACTACCACCTGTAGCAGTAATTTCTCTCTGTCATCTTGGATATGTTGTGCAGATTACTATGTGTTTTATGTTTTCCAGTGGTTGAGGAAGGGTCTAAGGAAGTGAATTACGCTTTCTAGGCAGTGTAAGTGCAATGCATTACTACAAGTGCTGTACTATCTGAAGTTCTGAAGTAACATGAAACACACATTACTAATTTTTTATTTGTTTCTTTTTTGTCTTTATTTATTTATTTATTTTTTTATTTTGTTCTGTTTGTTTTTTTTTCCTTGGGCTTTTTGTTTTGTTTTTTATCCATTTATTTATTTATTTTTGATAAGCAGACATAGTGTGATTTAACCACTTCATCCTGCAGTAGTCACTGTGTTTACCACTAGTTATTCAACATTCCACAAGCCTACATTTCCACAGGGTGGTAAAGGTCACTCTGTGGAAAGTGATCTGGAAAGTTCTCTGGTTGCTTCCATGGCCACCTGTCAGGAAGAAGACAAAGACTTTTCTTTGAAGAGTGGTGTAGATGGTTTCTCTGGATCATGAAGGGAGATGTGCTGCAGCTGGTGAGGATTGAGGTGGACTGGTGGCTGGATGCCTGCATTTACAGCCTGGAGTCTTTCCCTGTTCAGCTGATGGAGTTGCACAGTTATCTGTCCCCAAAGTCAGCCAAAGTGGTAACTGACAACTTGGTGGGTTCCCCTTTAGGCAGGTCAGACTGACTATGCTTATCCCTCCCTGTCTTTCATCATTCTCTTCCCTAGCCTCATGTGTTTCTCTCCATTCCTCTTTCTAGTCCATTGCTTCCCATCACCAGTTCTTCACTCTCTGCCTGTTTCCATCTCTTCAATGTTGCCTCCGTTATGAGTCAATATCTTCCCACCAGTCTTTGCCAATCTTCTATGCTTGTTTTTCTGCCACTCGTGTCTTTCTTATACCCTCCATCTCACCTTCACTTTTCCCTTGCTACCTTCTTCTACCATTATTGTTAGAAAAGGTAACTTGTACACACAGAAAAGTGTACCCTTTTGCCTCGCACCTATCTTCTTTTCTTGTTGTGGTTCTTTGTTTTTCCCCTTTCCACCCCGTTTATATTACGAAATGACTTGGCATTTTGCTATGGTGCCCATGTATGGACTGAAACCGTGCCTTTGTTGCAGCTGTGAGACACTTCAATGCATGTATGAATGCACATAGCATCATGAATGCAACCTGCATGATGCTTTCCCTTATGTCACATGACCACACATAACATGGCCATTCCAGCAATGTTTTAATGCTGTTATTTTTGTTGGTGTGAAGCTTGATCATGCAGCCCTGTCCCTGGCATAATAGTGCTACAAAAGCATTTATAAATGCACAATCAATGTTGAGCTGCAAAATGTTAAATTCATTGCGCTGTTTACTGATCAATGATGGCATTATGCTTTTTTCCAAATATCTAACATTCTACATTTCCAACACAAACATTAAGACCGTCTCACTTTGTAAGTGGGGCTGCTCATTTTCTAGTTCTAAATATTTGTGCTACAGAACAAAAGCTTCATTTTTCATGCTAATTAAATTTGCAGAATCCACAATGGAATTTTGCTCAGAAATTCTCATAATTTTATTTTGTTTACTATTTTATAGCTACCTTACATGTAGTTTTCATGAACACAAGGTTAATATGTTCAAATTTAGTTTTCATAAAATCTGTATCCAAATAACAATGTTATGTAAATTGTTTGAGCTTATCTATCTTCTATCTCTGTGGGAGCAAATTGTTTGTTATTCAATGTATTAAACAAACAAAGCATTTAAGTGAAAACAGAAGCATAAATTACGAGGATCTATTATATCAAAGCTAAAACAACAAAGGGAAGCTTTGCTTCTTAATAAATAAAGACATCTCATTCATGGCGTGCATTTATTTACTTCTGCTGCTGTGCATAGTAAGCTTGACTGGACTACAGTTAATTAAATATAATTATTTTTACAGTGGTTTATTAACTGATTTTTAACATATGCAGTGGCGTCTAGCAAATGTTGTTGAAGCAATTATTTTAATGTTAATAAAGACTGACTTGCCATTAGAGAATTATCAGGTTGCTCTGCTTTTTTCAAATATCCCTACATTGTTTTGCATTTGTTAATCACAGGAGGGAACCAAAAACGATGCTTTATAAAATTACCTTCTCAGCATATCTCTCGCTTGTCCCTATTTTGATGCAATGATTTCTGAAGCTGTCTAGTACACAGAAAACCACACTGCATGATTAATATACTAGTGGCAATAATCATTTTAAGAAAGAGGATGCACACCTTCCATCTCCCTTTTCAGATGCAAAAATGAATTACCATTTCTGACGGAATTTTGCAATACAGTTCACTAAAATCTACATATTTCACTCTCTTTCTTTAATAATGTGCTTATATCTTCCTATCATGTTTGTCAACCTCTGCTTTTTTAAAATATGTGTTTCTGAGTAGCATCCCACATTCCTGCTGGAAGGTGGAAGAATTGTTTGCTATGTGTTATTTAAATTTTATGCTAACTAGACTTCACAATTTTTTTTGGCTGGATGCACCTTCTTTTCAAGAGCCTTTATTTCTTGTTTCAATGCCCGCAGGTTGAGAAGTATGCTTCTCAGTGTGACACACTAGCTAAATAGAACCTGACTGAAACAAACCTAGGCCTGAAGAACAATGGCTCTTCAGCACAGCCTCAGTTTCACCTCACATCCTAGGACAGGCTGGTTAGGTGAAATGGCAATGGTCTAAACTGCCCACTAGCATGTATGTGGGTGTATATCATATAATCCTGTCATCCTATTTAGGACGTACTTCCTGTATTATGCCCATGCCTGCAACTATAACTATAGCAAATTCTGTAATAAATTAATGAAAAAGTGTACTGTTGGAAAGCTTTTTAAATCTGACATTGCTTACTGCTTTAAAAACCGTTTCTCAGCAGAGCATAAAATGTGTGATTTGAGAGCTTGCTACAGTGGTTCACCTTTTGCTTACATCACTAATTATGTTTTGACCCACCTCACCTCCTCTTTTACAGAAATCTAGGTTTTGTCAATGGGAAGAGCATGATAGGAATTCTTTAGGGTAGGTAAGCACTAGTGCTGAGATTCTAGTAGTGTGGGGTCTCACTACTGAATTCAATTCCGGATGCTTTTCTCTGTAAATTTATTATCATTAAGCAGTTTTACACTGGCATTATTCTGTAATCACCTGAATGCTATCAAGAGACTTGTAACATGAAGGAATCAATCATTCATACGATGTCTTTTAATGTACAATGTTTGAGTGATAGTGCTGCTTTCCAGACAGCAAGAATAGCTTGGGAACTATCACAATTGCTTTACAAATTGTATTTGCATGCTGAAATAATTCTGAGAACATTAAATGCAAGTTGTAAGTAGCCTGTTGCATTTTTCAGTATAACGTCCCATATTGATTTATAGCCTCAATACATGCAGTATATTAGTGTTTGATGTTTATGAGCAGTGCAGTTAGATTAACTTTAGATGCTAGGTTTTGTTTAATGCAGTATATTCTCTCCATATTATGTAGCAAGGCTACCATATTGAAAAAAAGCAGCACCATCCCCTAACTGCATCTGTCCTCATCTGAGCAGTCAGGCTGTTGGTGTGTGCTAGATTTACTACTTTTAATCAGTACCATCTCCTAACATTAGCTGTTAGTTTTTGTTCTTCCCACCTGAGTACTAAATCACGTCTTTTGTGTCCAGCAACAGAGTTTACTTTTATTATTTTTATTCTATATATGCATATTAACATTTTAACAATGTTGATGATGTAAGTAAGGAACTTATCAGTCTGAGCAACTGCACGTCTGTTGATGTATATGTTCAATGCTACTCTTAAGCTTGGGTCTCGGTGTACATTCTGATTGCAAAAAATGATTATTTCTCATGTCCGCTTATTCACTTCTGTCCTTTCTTTTACACAACTATTCTTTATTCTGTTTTTCTTCACACCTCTGCATGTCTGTTTTAACAGAAAAAGCTACTTTGCATTTTCCAAACCTTTATTTTGTAATCACCTTCTTTTCCTGAAGGACTTTCTATCAAATCCCACCTACTCTGTGTTATTAGGGCCGTTCACTAAAATGCTATCCTTATTCCAGATAATAACTTCAATCTAACTAACTTATACTTTTATGCCTTTATAGCCACCTTGAGTAAAGTAAAAGCAATGTATTATATCCACAATAAAATCACCACTGTTTTGTTTCTTGAAACATAAGTTTGGTTGCTCACTGCAAAACAATATGCCCTCTGTTTATACCCATCAGCAAAGTAGTTTATAAATGCACAACACTATCGTTATTCCATTATTTTGTCTTGATATTCCTTTTTCTTTGACACCATATTTGTTAGTCAGGATTTTTGGCTGATCTAGATTTGCACATCACTTAAGTATTCATCATATAAAGTTGCTCTAAAAGAGGCCATTATTCCAGAACATGGGATCACTGATATAAGTAAAGGCTTGGATAATGGTGAAACCACAAAACAATCATAATTAAATCTATTTGTCAGCATTGCATTTAGGTTCATAGGTTGGTACTAGGTTATCGGCCCTAGGGCCTATACAAGCCTAGACATAACAATTCCATGGCTATTTCTTCCCACACTATTTACTTCCCTGGACCCCTGTCTAGAAGGGTGACTGATGTCCCATCCAATTGTCAAGGTTTCTTTTGAAGAGGGCCAAGGAGGCACTCTGCTTGACATGTATGGGCAGTCTATTCCAGAGTCTAGAAAGTCTCTGGGTCAGGAACCTATCCCTCCAGCATGTTTTGTTTATTGTGATGACAAGGTTTAGACCCCTGAAGCGTGTGGCTCTGAGGGATTGGGATTTCTTTAAGTGTAGCATGTCCAACAACTCTGGATTTGAATGGCCTTGTTTGTTAAGCAGAGATTGACTCTGAGTAGACGATATGCGACAGAGTATAGCTGGAGTTTTTTAAGGCGGTCAGCATAGGACATCTGCTTTAGGCTTGTGATTCTTTCAGTGAGGTATTTCTGCAGCCTTTCTAGTTGTTGCAGATGTCTTGAGGGGTACATACCAAATGGGGCATTGTATTCTATAATGGGTCTAATGAGGGAAGAGTACAGTGGGACAATGATCTCCTTTTTTCTGGATGAAAAGCCCTTAGTGATGAGGTGTGCCACATAGAAGGATTTCCTGACTGTTGCGGCGATGTGGTTATTGAAGGTGAGACCACTGTCCACCTGTGTCCCTAAGTCTCTTATCACACTTTTGGTGTTTAGTATACTGCCACCTGTGTGGTAATTCACGGGTACATGTTTTTTCCCAAAGGGGATAACTATACATTTCTTGGCATTGAGCTTGAGCCCATGGCTCTGGCACCAAGCATCTGTTTCTGTAAGGCCTTTTTGTTGAGTATCTACATCATTTGGGGATTCAATAATGGCTCCCAGTTTGCAGTCATCTGCAAACATTGTTAGCCAGAGTCTCTTAGTGTTGGCCTGTACTTCAGAAAAGTAGATGCCAAACAAGAGCAGTCCCAGGACTGAACCCTGAGGTACTCCATGTGTCACTTGTCTGGAGCTGGATTTGGAGTCAGCTACTTTTACAGTGTGGGTTCTGTCAGTAAGCCAGTTGGCAACCCATCGAGAGACGTAGGGATTAATGCCCAGATTAGTAAGTTTATCTATGATTCCAGAGTGGGGAATGGTGTCAAAGGCCTTGGCGAGGTCCAGATAGGCTGTGTGGACTGCCTTACCCAGTTTAGACAAAACTTTTAAAATAAGTGTCAACATTCTAGAGCCCAGATCAAAGCATTTTTACTTCTGAAATGAATACATACATATAGATAATAAATGATCGCATTGCCCTTAGATGTCAAGCAAAACTTTGTATCTCTGCTATTTAAAATAAAAATAAATCATTATCCTGACAAACACCTACACAAAGAGTGCAAAATATTTATTGGGGGTTGGGATTTTTTGCTTACCAATGCATAAAAAAATTTCCATATTTGTAAAATATGTTTGTAAAAAGTTCCTTATAATGTGTGTTAAGTGAGATTTTGGTTAAGGATTTACAAATGTACTGAAAACTTAATTGCCTCATAGGCCACAAAGGGAAATGAGTTCAAATAAATTAAGATGTAATTGTTTGAAGAAATATATGAAATATACCTTTTTATTTCTGTTAGCATTTACAGATAAGAATGGAACATTGGGACAAACAGGTACCTGGTTACAGCTGAGGCTTGGTTAAAGAAATCTGTAATATAAGGCCATATGGAAGTTAAACCACCAGCATTAATGTATAGCAATAGCTATGAAAATTTGCACTTTTGTATAATTGTGTTGCTAGTAGCTCCTTTAATGAATGTGGTAAGTGGGACCTTGGTTTAGTATTCCAAATAGTTGCTGAATGCATACATAGAGTGGGAAGCATCATCTGCAGTGATGATATCAAGCTTTGTTTCTTATGGCTATGTGCACGATATGCCATATTATTTATATCTGCATTAATGTTTCACAGGCAGGCTATGAAGATGTGGATGTCAGGTGCCAAGGTACAGATTAGCTGTCGGAGAAAAGATATCTGAGGATGGATGACGTTGGTGCACATACTACTTTCTTCTTTACTTCTACAATGATTGCAGATAGTTGGATTTAATTTGAAACTTTTATTTCAAATTTTATAGCACAAACACTGATAGAAATTTATTAAACAAATGTTATTAAACAAATATTTATTAAACAAAACAATACAGTCTTGCAATGTAAACAGACAGCGTTACAAGTAAACTTCTGTGTACTTGAAACTCACAGTCATTGAAATGACATTGAAACCCACATTCAAAGAAAATGCATCGGGCCAGTGGCAGATAAAGTTTACTTTTAGGCTATTTTCAAATAGGCACCTTGCCATATTTTTAGGACCATGTAGACATGCATGTGGTTTTGATTCGGCTTCCTGATTGTTTTAAATAATATGCCTTGTGTAATGCAGCATCAATTGTTAGAGTGTGTTTTAAATTTGTAGTTTTGAACATTTTTCCAGTTAGTAATGAAACAAAATGTATGAAGCAATAATGAAAGAAACTACCCATTTCAGAACATTTGAACAATAAAAAGGCCACTCAATATCAATCAATATGCACAATCTCTGCAGAAGTAAAAGTCATCTGAATAATTCCACATTAAAGAGAGCTGTAAGTAATGAAAAGGTTGCTGCTTTCAGTGTTTCATCTACAAACTCAGTGCCTGCTGCCCCCGTAGAATAAATTGCCAAGGTTACATTAAAAGAATACTGGTAAGCTGCAGTAGGTAATAGATGACAAACCAACAGGTTTATAGTTACTAGGCATCTCTTCCCCTTAAAGTACAACACAGTCTCAGCAATCCATCTACATGGTGTGTGAGGAGAACCCATAGTCATCTACAACAAAAGCAAATATGCTACCTGTTGTGCTACTAACACTGCTTTCAAATTTTATAGTACAGACAGTGATGACCATTTGCAAAACAAAACAGTTTCACATTGAAAACAGACTTAGAATGTGCAGCAATAAACCTCTCTTCCGTTGAATCTCACGATTCCTTCAAAAGGCACTAAAGAGCACAATTCAATGAAAATGCACTGAAGGCCACATTTCCTTGAAAATACACTGAAGCTGAAAATTCCTTGAAAATACATTGGGTACTGTGGCAGTTGGTGTAGAGGATTCAGGCTCTTGACCCTTGTAACTAAGGTACAATGTATGAGTCTTAACAAAATAACAAACCTGCCATCCCTAACTAGGGGCAGGCAGGAACATTTGTTATGTTTAAATGCCATGCATATGGATGTGGAAAGAAAAAGCAACAGCAGGAAGTGTGTGTGTCAATGTATGCTGGAATGCAAAGACCAAAGGTCAAAGGACATTTATTCTCTTAAAGAAGAATAAATGTGCTTAAAGAAGAAATTTAATTTTTTTTAATTAAAAAAAATGTTGTGGCAGCCCCCCAGCCAGTGGCCCCCTCTAAATCAATGTGGGCCCCCTCCCAGCCAGTGGGCCCTAGGTGACTACCTAGGTCACCTAGTGCTGGTTCCAGCTCTGGTTGAACCAGTATGGGTAGTAAGATATCATCCCTTTTGTTTTAAAAAATATACAAAACGTGCATAAAATCTAGTTATTGCCAGGTAAAACATCAGACTCATAAGTTAGAATCTCTGTATTACTACCATTGTGAATATCTTTCTGTGCTGAGCAATGTTAGTTTTTTTACATTTTGCTTGGCTGTTATGGTTCAAGAGTTATGAACACGTGTTTCAGGTACAGTTTTAGAAAATGATTTTCTGACTTGCTGGTAACCATAGAAGACCTGAGTTTGATTAGCAGCTCAGGTATCTGACAGCACAGACAGAGAGAGTGAGCATACCTGTTCTAGAAGGAACATGATGGATTGTCTAGTAAAAGCACTGGTGGAGGCCAGAGCTCAGAGGGAAGAAATTAGGCTGGTGACATGGGAGAATAAGAGTAGGCACGACTACTTTAAGAGGACTGAGATGGAGCACATGCTCTGGAAATTCCCCATTGTCAGCCATGCCTAACAATGATGTTAGCATGCAGTGGCTGAACTTAGGCATATAAAAAATACCATTCCTGAAAATGATGGAATTACTCTCAGATGTCCAATTCTCAACTACAGAATGAGTGTAAGTATAACCCACATGTTGAGCTGTTGAAAATGGAGGACTGAATGCATCAGTAGTGTAATGGAAAAAAAGCTTGATGATCAACGGATACCGCCCCCTCCCAAGAAAAGAATTTTCTGGAACTTAGCATAGGAGAAGTGGCAAATTATAATAGGTATGATTTATACAGCAGTCAGGGGACCAGTGGCCAGCCAACCATGGTCAGCCAACAATATAATTTTATTTAAAGGAAATACATATTTACTTTTAGTAAAAAAAGCACCAAATGACAGACATCTTGTATATTTACCTCTGTATAATCACTGTGCCGACCATGCTGTTCAACCTTGGAGTGTTTTATTATTTATTTATTTATTTTATATACATAGATCAGGTCAGTCCTATATATAGCCCCACAACTTTCTGTTTATTGCATTCCTGTCATTCATGGGGATGACAATGAGTGCATTTCCTACAGATATTAAATAGTATAGTGAAGAGTTCCAGACTAGTGCAGCAGTGAGTCACAGTAACAAAAGCAAAGTAAGGTGTTTTTTTTTGTATCCTGACATCCATGATATGCCATTTAGGAGTGCAGTCACTAAATAAGGGGACTGACTGGGGATGAAAGCAACTTGTCATTTGCTCAGTTGGAAGTCTGAGGTTTGATGACTAGTGTGTGTTTGTGTAAAATAAGTTAGAATATTTACTGTCTGGCTACCAATTATGTGAAACAGAGTTGAAACTGCTCCTGATGTTGCAGAATGTCCCTGACTTTGCCTCTTGTTTTTCTTTTCTACCTCATAAACTATGCTTTGCTGGCAAATCATTCAGGATTGCAGTCACTAAATAAAGGGTGGGGTAGCCTGTGGATGAAAGCAGCATATCCTCCTATAGTTTGGTCATTTTAGTTTTGGCCTTTACTGGACAAGTGCACATTTGTATGAAATAAGTTACAATAGTTATTCTCTGGGTACTGTTTATGTGAAACAAACTTGAAACTGTTCCATATTTAACTGGATGCCCCTGACTTTGTCTCATATTTTTGGTCTGTGCCTCATAAACAATTGTTTTTTCTTACAAACAATTGAGGATTCCATTCATTAATTGGGCTGGTATGGATGAAAACTACTTACTCTGCTATTGTTTACTCATTTTATAGGATCAGTGTGCATTTTATGAAATAACTTGAAAATGTATTCTCTATATAGTGTTTGCATGAATCTAATTTGAAACTGTTCTTGATCTCACAGAATGTCCCCAAAGCTGTTCATATTTTTGAGCTGTTATACATAACATTTGTGGCATTCTGGTAAATCCTTGAAGACTGCAGTCACTAAATAATAGACACTAGAGACTTTAGACTTCAAGTGCTTCAGAAAATGCACATCAGTGCTTAAACGGCTATTCTAGCAACCTTCTAATTATGTAAGAACAGCATTTAAAATTTGTCCCTGATTTTAGGACTTAGTTCCTTGTTATGTTTTGGTTTTCTCCCTACTTCCTTTACTAAGAGTTTGGAAAGTGTTATTTTTAATTGCGGTTTGATGAGTTGTAGACATTAAGGTGGCTATTGCTGCTGGGTAAGAGTGGAAGCTGTTTGTGGAAGAAAGTAACTTACCCTCTTGTCATTTGCTCAATTAAACATCTGGCATTGCAGGACTAATATGCATTTGTGTGAGATAAATTGGAATATTTGGGACTAAGATGAATTTACGTAACTCTTGGCTATCCCTGATTTCACAAAATGCCTCTAAATTTGCCTAATATTTGTGGTCTGTTCTTCATAAAATTTGTAGCCTTCTAGCAAATCATTGAGGATTTCATTCACTAAATAGTAACAAACATTTGACTTCCAGATTTTATGAACATGCAAAAAATGCTATTCTAGCAACTTTCTATGAATATAGAAGAGGAATATTTAAAATATGTTCTTGATTTTGAAACTTTAATCATTTTTTTTCATTGCCAATATTATTTTTACTAAGATGTTGAGAGTTATTCATTTTAATCACAGCCAAATGAGGTGTACATGACAAAGTGACCATAATAATTGGGTGGGGTGGATACTTTTTGTAGATGTTTAGTAATATAATCTCTTGTTTGATCAGTTTAAATATGGATGGAAAGTAAAATGGGGGAATCATATACAAATAATAAGTGTTCTATACTGCATAATTAATTAATATGGAAGGGAAAATGGGTAAAGTGTACTCATATACTGCAGACAAATTCACTGAAGCGTCAAAGAAGCATATTGATGTAATGATAATTAATATCAATGACAATACTAGCGTTATGCACATTTATAAAAACGAGCATGCTAACAAGAGATGTGATAGGCATAAAAAAGCTGCAGTATAATAAAGGGGAGTGAAAATGTGATATACATGTTAATAAAATGCTGAGTTGAGATAACAGTTTGCAAGGACAGAATATACATTGCAGGATGAATGCACAGACTGCTGTTATTACATATGATATGTATATATATATATATATATATACAGGGAATTTATGAATGCAAACTGACACCAGTGCAAATGTTGTCTCAGTCCCCCATGCCAGAGGATAATACTTCATACATATGTTAAGTAAGAAAAATGTATTCACATGTCATCATTACTCTGAATAAAAGCATTGCTATGTGATAAATTGTCATAGCTTTTTGTAAGAGGAATCAACACTTATATGTGTGCAGAGTAGATGTGCTTGACAACAGTGTTAATGACATGTACAGTCACAATAAGGTTGGCACAATGTAGACTGGGCAATACTGCCTGGGTATGAACTAACTACCTAAGATCACAAGATGCAGATTAGTACCTGAATCCCAAGTACCACATAACATGTTGAGGTACATCAGGGACAGTGCACAGTTAAGTGAATGACATCACCACTGTTTATTAGATGGATGCTTATGCTAAAAAGTGAAGTGCCCATTAACACTGTACAGCTACACATCATATATATCAAAGCCCCACAACACAAGAGAATTCACACTCCAACTGTGAGATACTGTAGTTATGGTAGCATTATGCAATCATTGTGTGGCCAAAGTTATTTTCCCTGGGAATTATAAGATTTACTAGTATAACACTGTGCCACTGTAAATCCATGTCATAGGAAGAAGTGTACATAAAGGAGGTTGTGAGGTAATTAGTGGTATATGACAGTAATCATAGTCACATTGTTTAAAAAGTGACAGACTCAAATCACATATCTATCCACTTATACCATCTATATAACACATTATCAGCACCCAGCACCACTGGATAATATTGATTATAAGTGAGGCATACATCATCTATGAAGGTATGACATTAGCAATGTACTGCCAAGGAGATATGTCTAGTAAAATGATTTTAACAGTCATCTGGGGTTATAAAGGTTGCCACTGTAGATGTGTCTAAGCCAATCTTGAATTAATTTTCTGTCACACATATACTTGTAGTAGATAAGCATTGCTGTATTCAAACATCCTGCATATCTATTGACACATTTTAGAGAATAGTGTAAGAAATGCAAGCAACACAGGAGAAGTCTGACATTTATACTTACAGTTCACTTTAGAAAGAATGACCTCATCAGTGTCTTGCACCAGGGTGCAGCCAGATAATATAATTGTGTAATCATTTTCTCTTATTACTGGCCCACAAACTACCTGTCATTTAAAAAATGGAAACATTCTCCCATAAGGAATTTTTGTATCACTTTCTCTCAAAAAATATGGAATTTATATTTTTTTCAATCTATAAGCTTTCTATTAGAAGCATCAATATAGTCAGCTGTGAACACAGTATGGCTTAAAAGCCATGATTTCTTTAAATAATATATAGAAAGTGTACTTAGTAAAGAAGAAACAGTATGCCTAGCAACACTGTGTGGTAAGGAAGTTGTGGTTGTGAATTGTAGGATGAGGGAATGGTGGTGTCATCTAGCAGTTTAAAATGTTTATTCAGAATAGACGTTAATTGAGAACATCCTCATCTAACAGTAAACACCATCACTCATAATCACAACATAGAAAACACTGTAGTAATCACAACTGCCACAGGAAAAGTCTGACTCTTAAAGGAAGAGAATACACTTTTGTCAGGATGACCTCATGAGTGTGTTTCAAAGATAATGTTTCCATTAAAATTGGGATAAAGGAGCTGAGTGCATATTTAAATGTATTATCTTCAGGGGAAGCACCTAGCATCACACACACACACACACACACACACACACACACACACACACACACACACACACACACACACACACACACACATTTCACATTTTACCTCCTACCAATCTATTTGCACAATGTAGAAAGCACTGATGTCTCTGTTAGACCTGGGATAAGGGACCTGTTTGCACACTTAAAGACATTTCCTTCAGGGGAAGTGGATACAAAACCAAGCATTACACACACAAATTTCCCATATTGAGCCACCCAACCACCTACCTATTTAGCTTCAGAATGTGAAAAGCACTGTATTTACTGCAAGTATCAAAGAAGAAGTGTGACTTTTAATGGGAGAGCATGCACTTTTGTCAGGAAGACCTCATCGCTGGATTTCAGACATGATGTTTCTGTAAAATTTTGGATAAGGGAGTTGTGTGAAGAGTTAAATGTATTCTTCTCAGAGGAAGTAGATGCAGTGCCAAGTGGTTTACACACACACACACACACACACACACACACACACACACACACACACACACACAGTCAAGTGTTCGATATTGAGTATCAGACTTCCTACCCATCTAGTTAGACAATCTAGAATGCTCTGTATTAGTTGCAAGCACCACAGGAAAAGTTAAGGTGAGAGAAACTGCACTTTTGTCAGGATGACCTCATCAGTGTGCTTCAGAGATGATGATAAGGGAGTTGTGTGAACAGTTAAAAATATTCTTCCAAGCATTAAACACGCACACACACAGACACACACATACACACACACACACACACACACACACGCACACACGCACACACGCACACAGACACACACACACACACACACACACACACACACACACACACACACACACACACACACACACACACACACACACACACAGAAGTTTTCCATCTTGAGAATCAAATCTCCTACCTATCTAATTACACAATCTATAAAGCACTGTATTAGTCACAAGCACCACAACAGAATTATAACTGTTAAATGAAGAGAGTTCACTTTTATCAGGATGACATCATCTGTGAGTTTCAGAAATAATATTTCAGTAAAAAGTAGGATAAGGGAGTTAATATATTCTTTACACAGAAAGTGACTACAGCAACAAGCATTATACAGACACGCACACACAATTTTACCATGTTGGATAACAAACCTCCTAGCTATCTAGTTAAACAATCTGGAGACCTCTGTATTAGTCACAAGTGTTATAAGAGAATTCTGACTGTTAAGGAGAGATGGTGCACTTTTATCAGGATGACCTCATTAGTGTATTTCATAGAGGATTTTCCAGTAAAAAGTGAGATAAAGGAGCTGTGTTAAGAATTAAATGTATTCTTCTCATAGGAAGTGGGTATAACACACGCACACACACCCATGCACACAAACACGCACACACACACACACACACACACACACACACACACACACACACACACACACACACACACACACACACACACACACACACACACACACACTCATTGGGCATTGAATTTACTATCTACCTATTCATACAATTTAGACAACACTTTATTAGTTGCAAGGTCCACAGGAAAGGTCTGACTGTTAAGGGGAGAGAGTGCACTTTTGTCAGGATGACCACATTAGTGTGCTTCATAGGGGATATTTCAGTAAAAAGTGGGTTATGGGAGCTGTACGAGTTAAGTGTATTCTTCTCAGAGGAAAGGGACACAGCCCCAAGTGTTTTACATGCACACATATGCACACACAGACACTGTCACACACACACACATACACACACACACACACACACACACACACACACACACACACACACACACACACACACACACACACACACACACACACACACACACACACTCTCACATATACAGATGAGTTTCCCAAGTTAGCCATTGAATTTCCTACCCATCTAGTCACAAAGCACACAGCAGAGAGCACTGTATTACTCCCAAGCACCATAGCAGAAGTTTGATAAGGGGAGAGAATGCATTTTATCAGCATGACCTCATCAGTGTGTTTCTTAGAGGATGTTTCAGGTATAAGTGAGATAAGAGAGTTGTGTGAAGAGTTAAACGTATTCTTCGCAGGGGAAATGGGTACTTCACGAAGGATTGCACACACTTTCACATACACATGCACATGTTTCTCATGCTGGGAACTGAACATCCTACCTATCTTTTTACACAATTTAGAAAGTACTTTTTGAATCACAGGCAGCACAGGAGAAAACTGACATTAACAATGTAAAATAAGACATTAGAACTTTTTGAAGATTCACTGATTGGAACCGAAGATACTGTGCATCACAGATTGTGCAACAAATAAATTTGTGTGCACAAGATAATGCAACATCACTATGATTGTCACTTGTAATTAAATACTTTACTACTAAGATTTAAATACTATTCTTCATGTACATTGTGTTACTTTGAAGGTCACTGACATGTTTCACATTATGGGATACCATAGACATTGTCTATAATGCACCAGTGATTATCAATCAAACTTTCCTACAACTTCATGTTAGGATGATTGCACACCTGTATTGTCTAATACTTGCACTAGGTGCATTGCCAAAACAAACATGTAAGTCATACATAAGGCAGTCAACTGCAGAATAACAGTGATGGATAATGTGCAAACAGGTTAAGTACACTTCTAACACAGTTGCAAGTGTAAATACTATGGAGCAGAAATACATTAAATGATTGAATTGAGTCAACATCATTCTACAATCAAGATCACCTGTTGACAAAGGTAATACAGACATTCAAACATTGTATGACCTAAAACAATAATTATATGATTTGCTTTTTTATTTTTTTATTTTACTTTTTGATTCCAGTGCTGTCAAGCTGAATTCCACAAAGTTGGCAAAGTATTAGTGCATGAGTAATCATGTCTTGGAGTATTAACTTAAAATGGGAATTAGCAGTACTCTATGGTGCTCTGTACCAAGTTTCTCTTAAAGATTACTACAAGACATGCTTCACAATGTGTTGCAAGCACATTAATGTAGCAACAGGACAGTGATGTGCTAGGGAAAGGTCTAGCCAACTTTTACAGCCACAGGAATTCGACAAAAACATTCTGAAATATTTTGTCATTCATCTTGATTCAAACCTTTAGGGCATTCCAAGAAAACATTTACATCTGATTATTATCTTAGCACGCCACTTAGGATGTCTTATTTCTGATAATTAACATGTGACAGCAGACTTCAGCAAATGTGAATGTACGTATTCATCTTCATTACTCAAGTGACTATGATCATCTGTACATCCAACTCTTTGGCTTGTTGAAATGTACATTAAACTGAAGAAACATAGCTAAGCACAGTGGCACAAAGCACATCAGAGCAAAGTAGGTGAAGGTAATAAAATCATAAGCTATTGTTATAAAATCTGCACTTGCATTTAGACTTATTTGCATTTGTGGTCCATCCCCAGCCTTTCTGCAAATGCAAAAGTTGAAGAATAATAACATAGAAGGGAGAAGATACATCATCAGGGTGAGATGAAGGCAAGGTCAAAGTAGATTATGACAGAAGAAAGATAATGGTGGCTCATAATAATAAGTAGCCAACAGGTACACTTAAAATAGCGTACAAAAAACAGTCAGTAATACCTAGCTAATGGCTGGATACGAACCCTTGAAATTAGTCAGAAAATCCATCTATACATGTGAGCATTAGCTCATCATGTCAGAAAAGAATTACTACTTCACAGCATTTAAATAATACAAGTAAAGCAAAGTGACAACATATGAAGTAAAAAGGGTGAACAGAGACAGACAGAGACAGATGCATAGAGGAATAGCCACCATATATTTTGTGGGACATGTAGGAATATCTGTATGGTGTGTTACTCTTAGTTATTAAATAATCATTAATTTGTCATGCTCTATACAGTAAAGTACTTGCTTTAGAGATAAATAAGGGGTAAGAGAGTGTAATAAACATGGGGCATAAGCAATATAAAGTTGGTTTAATATGTCTCCATGTTGGGGCTAGAATGTTTTTGCAAATTATGTCTTGCTGTAGTATTCACATGGTATGTTAATGAAATGTTGTATATGGAGAGAAATGCAGATGCGTGAAGTTAAATATATGATAAGAATATGAAATGTCATGAATTAATAAATTGACCCAGAGCTGTAACTGAACCACTGATGTTATGAAAAAACATCAGTCTATAAACAGTGTAATTATCTCAACACCACACAGGAACTCCTAGTTTATTACATCTAGCAACCTAAGAAGTGTTACATTAACTGTATTACAGTATCTCAGTTAGTTGGTCTTTGCTGTGTATTCCCACAGCGCAGTGAGCTTAAGCAAAGTTTTCACAAATGTAACCAGACTACTGCAGATTAAATTGAAATCTTCAGCTTTTGCAATAGGAAGTTAAACAGCATTTACTGTCAGTCATTTTTGCTGTGCTATGCCAACCTTCACGCAAATACCAAGGACAGAAAATAAAGACTTTTCTATGGACCATTTTTGACTATGTGTGTAGTAGGTGAACTGGACATTTATTTCTCAGCAGCAAGGAATGCAAACAGCAGATTGTTAATAAATTATAACCCCCCCCAATAAAGAAAAAAGAAAAAGAAAGGGTGGAAGAGACACAAAAGAGAAAATC
>NC_056731.1:288650572-288668072 GCF_019279795.1 Protopterus annectens | reverse complement strand
CTGCAGACAGCCTTGGCTGAGCTATTCCATGCCTCAGCATTATACTGAGACTAAGTATAATCCCCCTGCAGCAGCCTATGGCTGTAGCACTTCATAAGGAGTACCACAAATATCCTGGACTCCTCACCACCCTACATTTGTGCTCTAAATTTAACACCACTATCTCTCTTGCCAGCCATGTTGCAAAAGTCAAGCTAACAAGGTATGTCTGAAGTGGCACCCAGTTCAGATCTTGTGAGTAACTGGTTGTGCACAAAGATGTACAGCTTTGCCAACTGCTATGGCATCATTGAAAGTAGATGGATTCCATGTCACACACATTGGTACTGCACATATCACATAGCAGTAAAGGCATGAAACATGGCATTGAGCTTTGCCGTATGTGATGTCACAGGTTCCAATGTTCCGCAACAAAACGCTTTATGTCATGGTTTTTAATACTTGCAGTTTGGATGGAGATAGAAGACTAATTGTAATATATTATGATGTTGGGGGGGGGGGTTATACAATGTTAAAATAATGTTGTATCAGCTGGGAATAGAACCGATGGGATAAACTATAAAAAAAATGACAACTAGCTTATTAATTGACATTGCCACTGAAGAACTACTTTTCAGGCATGGAAATTAAAGATATACTAATTTCAGAATGAATGAAGACACACTTCAGAGAGGCCTATATGTGTATGATTTTAATTAGTCCCGGGAATGCATTCTTATTTACAAGTCAAATAGATTTCAGATGGATGCAGTTCAGTGAGCTGAGCAATATAGGCTGGGGTATGATACATACCTACTTCATGAGACATACCTGTCCTACATACATAGGTAGGATATGTGATGAGTCATGATGATTGCAAAAAAATAGACATATGCAAGTGAATTTTAAACTTAATATCATCATTGTCATGTTTAAGAAATTTGGACACACATTAAATTGAGGTTATATATGAAGCATTAATGACATATAATAAATAGAAAACATTACTTATGCAAGCATCATTGATACATTGCTTACAAGACACATTTTTAACATTATCCTTTTTATTTGCACAGTCCTAATCAAAATGTTGTGAGAAATGGGTTTCTTACACCCTTTGTAAACCTCTAATCAGCTGTGTTTGTTTCCTCTAAATTCACTGCACTTAAACCTCATTCTACAGAAATAGGGACATAACAGCTGCATTTTCAGTACCGCCCAGAATGCTGAGGAAAGTGTAATATTAACAGGCGTATCTGCACTATAAGGCAACCTAAACTAAATATTTCCTTTTTTTCCTTAGGTCAGGGGTCTGCAGCCTTCACTATCAAAAGAGCCGTTTTGGGCCTTCTCCTACCAAATAAAATTCATCTGGAGCCACAAAACATATTTGACCCAAAAAATTAAGATAACACAGTGTATTGCATTTTATATATAGTTATTATACTCTATAT
This sequence comes from Protopterus annectens, assembly GCF_019279795.1. Taxonomy (NCBI): domain Eukaryota; kingdom Metazoa; phylum Chordata; order Ceratodontiformes; family Protopteridae; genus Protopterus; species Protopterus annectens. The sequence continues at coordinate 288,666,639 of NC_056731.1, read as the reverse complement.
AAAAGAACTAAGTTTATAAGAACAATATTTAAAATCTATCCCTATTTTTGTTCCTTTGTTGAGATTTTTTTTTGGAATCGCTCGATCACTGTGTGTGTGTGTGTGTGTGTGTGTGTGTGTGTGTGTGTGTGTGTGTGTGTGTGTGTGCATGCGCGTGCGCGTGTGTGTGTGTGTGTGTGTGTGTGTGTGTGTGTGTGTGTGTGTGTGTGTGTGTGTGTGTGCGTGTCTGTGTGTGTATGTGTGTGTTTTTGCAACCAGTTCTAAATACTCAACCCACCACTGCCACTCCCTCCACACTCTCAAATGGCTTGAACTACCCAACTACCTCAGTTACCTACAACTTACAATTGCCCACAAGTTCATCTTTAAACCTACAGACTACCCTACTCTCACTACTTCTTAAAACCCTACATCACCAACCACTCACTCAGATCCAAAACCCCAAATCTCCTTCAGGTCCACAAACCTGCATGACCTCCGGACCATCTACTGCTGTCCCACTCCTTAGCCAAACAGTAGAACCCTCTCCCTTCACACATTCGTAACCTTCCCAACCTTACACAATACAAATCTCAGCTACTCTCATCTCTTTCTTCCAAATGGGAATGCCCTTGTCACACTCCTACTTAGAACCCCTCACCACCATCCCCCCTTTTTTCTCCTCCTCTACTTGTCAGTGGCTCAACCACCTACCTCTAACATTACTTCATGCCTCCATAATCACCTCTCCTACAATCTAACCTCTCTCAAAAATTTATGGCACTATACTCTCCAATCTACCTCTAATATTTTTTCATCCCTTCTAATCTACCCCTGTATAACTAACTATCTCTCTAAAATCTATGATACTGTACTCTCCAATCTCAATTTATACTATTACCCTCTCCTTGCATATTTCCTTCTCCTAACCTACAAATAGCTAACAGCTATGTATATTTGAAATTTTAAACTTACAGCTGTGTTATAACTTTAATGCTTCACTTTATGTAAAATATTGAAAAATCTGCATAGAATTATTGTCTTCTTTTTCGTAACAATGTGACAACTCTATTTGTAAATAACATGGAACGTATTTGAAAGTTGTTACTAACATGGAAATTATTTGAAATTTGTTTAATGAACTGTATAGATTGTGACTTTTGTAAAAGTAAATGTAACTTGCAACTCTTGGTGCTTTTCTCCCTGGGCCTCCACTGAAAACAGACTCTTCTAGGCCCAGTGGACTTCCCAGGTCATCAAACTTAAATAAATAAATAAATAAAATAAATAAATAAATAAATAAATAAATAAATAAATAAATAAATATTTTGTTAGCTTGACATCTGCAGACATTGCTGGTGAGGAAGCTAATGTTACAAAATTTAGAGCACCAAGGTGCGGTGTTGGGGAGTCCAGGATATTTGCGGCACTCCTCATGAAGCACTACAACTATAGGCTGCTACAGGGGGATTATACCAGGTCTCAGTATAAGACTGAGGCTTGGAATAGCTTAGCCAAGGTTGTCTCCATTGCAACTGGCATTCCATGCACTAAGGAACAATAGTAATGTTAAGAAATGCAAGCAGGACTTCCTAAGCCGATGGGAGGCTGAATTTAGGACTATGAGCACCCCTCAGTTGTGTAAATAAACTGATCCATAACTTGTCTATGATATGGCATTAATAATCTAGCCAGCCAATGCAGGTACTCATACTTTCATATATTATGCTTTCATATATATTTGTCTTCTATTTATAGTGTACCACTTTAGAGGAAATCATTGCAAACTGTGAAGGTGCACCAGGAGAGATTAGCTCACCTCAGGGAGGCACAAGGTAAATATGACTCAGGTCCAAATTTAGGTCAGAAATTTCTTTTCATTCCCTCAATCACTAGCATCTTGATCAGTCAAACTTCAAACTTGATCTCAGGTGTGCATGTCTTCCATAATAACTCTTGCTGTTTGCATTAGGCAATGAGATCTCCAGATGAAATGTGTATGTGTGGGTTCAATACCCCAAAACAGCAATTCCTTTTTATTCCTGGATAAGTATTTATAAAATATTAACAGCAATAATATGTCAGGAACAATTCAATTATGGTAATTGCAATTCTTACATTTGAATGCATATATCCTATCCATTACAGGGAAATAAAGGCTGCTCTTTGTTATATCATAGCAGTGAGATTTGTTTATTTTATGACACACTGATACCTTCCCATCATATATGGATGTGGCAAAGGTGTGCAATAGTAAATTATCATAATTGTTTATGTATTGCCAAAGTTTATTGAACAAATAATTGAATGTGACATCCTTGTATCTAATTATCTCTTTTTTGTCTCCAGCCTACCCTATCTCATTTATTTATTTATAATTTGTGCTTTATAATTTATTAACATTTTGCCGTTTGCATACCTTGGTGCTAAAAATAAATGACCAACATCACAGAGAGCAAAAAACGAAAAACTCTTCTTACACTGTTACACTTACCTTGGCTTAAGCCAATAACTGTCACTAGAAGAGACCAAGCCCTCTTCTTGTACCAATAATGTTCCTTTTAACCTTAGTACTAAACCAATCACAGGTATATTCAGCCTCTAGAGCGAAGTTTCCACTCTTTTTATCAGATAGTTCAAACCCAGGTGACGCCTTTGCTTTTGTACCAATCACTGTCATTATAGGGTACCAAGCCTCCTATATGTGCCAATAGTATTCCTTTTAGCCTTAGTATGCATTTGCACTATTGAGCTCTGAGAACCAATTACCTCACATACCTTTGAGCTATCTGATAAAAGAATGGAAACTTTGCTCTAATGGCTGAATATACCTGTGATTGGTGACAATCTAGTGACAGCTGTTGGCTTAAGCAAAGGTATCACTGGTATTTGAATTACCTGGTAAAAAAGTGGAAATTCTGCTGTAGAGGTTGAAATTACCTGCTATTGGTCTAAATAAAAATGCTTTTTAGGATTGGCTATTCATAATTTTAAAATAGGAAGTAGCAGTCCATGGTATATGATCTGAAGAAGGCTAAATAGCCAAAAGCGCTTATCAGACATCAAGTGGACTGATTTTTATTTTCTAATAATCTATGTTTTAACTTGCTTTTTAATAAAATTGTTTTTAATAGTGCTTACTGCCGTGTGGATTACTGAGGACTTTTCTAACATCACAGAGAGGTACACTAACCACTGCAACTTGGCCTGCCATACTTCCACAGATGGCAGCATAGACATCCCGCACTTCAGGTTCATAATCTGTCAGCATTGCCTCCAGGAAACTTGCCTTACCTGCTCCATCCATGTCAGGTAACTCTGCCCTAGATACCATTACAGTGGTACCCTCTGGGAGCAGTAGCAGTGGAGGTGGCAATTTTGTCACCCAGTAGGAGCTGATAGGGGGGGTGGACAACATCATGGAAAGGACCATGGTGCATGTATTGGCAAGGATGAAAAGGTCCTGTATCAGATTGCAAAGACAATGCTACATCTGGCACTGACCCAGAGAGCAGCTGCAGGAGACAGTGATGACTGTTCTGAGGTGAGAACTAGGTTCATACTATTCTCAAGATGGACATGGGCGTGCCTCTGATTTCCCCTTCCTATCCTCTGTCACGGACTACCCCAACCTTTTGTCTTCATTGCCACCTATGTTTGTCTAGTATGTCCTGTATATCTGCACATACTTCCTAATCTACTGTACCTACCTGACCCTCTTATTCCTAAGCATTTCCCAACATTCTTCTCCCCCCATAAAAATGTGTGTGTGTGTGTGTGTGTGTGTGTGTGTGTGTGTGTGTGTGTGTGTGTGTGTGTGTGTGTGTGTATAAATATATATAATATATATATATATATATATATATATATATATATATATATATATATATATATATATGTATAAAATAAAAAACGGGCATTTATCCCACAAAAAATTGCCCCATACGTAATTCTCTACTTTACCTGACACAATTGATTTTAATTGACCATACAATATTACTCTTTTGCTGTCAACCATGACTGATGTGGTGACTCTGCAAAGTCATGAAATTGTGTGTACAATTGTACATTCATGTTTTGAAGAGGTAGAAAGCTATTGTGCTCTCTCACGACCCTCCTGCAAGTTCTTATATTCTTTCTCCTGTGTCCTATCCTTTGCTTGCCAACCCCATTCTCACCACTGTCGTATCCACCCCTTTTTCACACATTTAATCTGGTTAAAAAATAGACTCAAGCACACAATACAGAAATGGCCCATGGAAAAACCTTCACTTTATGTCCTAGGCATTTGTGAGGCGGTTAGCATAGCGCACCAATGATGAGTTACAGTCAATGTTGTTCAGCTTCTTATTGCAAAAGCTGATTATTTCAATTTAATCCACATAGTCTGTTTTTTCATGCAAATATTCGTAAATCTGCTGTGCTATGGGAAGACAGAGTAAAGGAAGTCTAAAGGCAGTACTTTGAAATAGTTAATTTAACAGATCTTAGGCTGCTGGATGTAGAAAAGTATAAGCTGATATGTGGCATGTTGTAATAATCACCCTTTTTGTAGACTGATGCTTTTTCGTACTGTCATGGGGTTGATTACAGCTGTAGGTAAATTTATTAAATTATGACATTTCATTTTCCTCTTATATATTTAACTGCAAACATCTGTAGTCTCTCCATATACAGCATTTCATTAGCATACCATATGAATGCAGTATGTGTGCAGCAAGCCGTCATTTGCAAAAGTATTGTAACCCAGCAGGGAGACTTATTCAGTCAACCTTATCCTGCTTGTGTCTTTATGTTCGTTGCACTCTCTAATCCCTCATTTCTCCCTATGGCAAGCCCTGTCTTTTACAGAGAATGATAGATTAATGATGATTTAATAAGTAAAACTAAGATACTGTACAGATGTTCCTACATGTTCTACAGAACACATTGTTGCTACTCCTCTCTGCATCTGCCTGTATCTTTCTCTGTTCATCCCTTATGCTTCAATAAATTGTCACTGTTCTTCAGTTGTGTTATTTAAATGTAATAAAGTAGTAATTCCTTTGTGTTGTGATGTGATAATGCTTGCATATTTTTGAATAATTTCAAGGGTTCTGATCCAGCCATTAACTATGTATTACTGACTGCTTTTCACACACTATTTTATTTGTACCTTTTGGCTACATATTGCTGTGAGGCACCCTTATCCTTCTTCTTTCACAAGCTACTTTGTCCCTGCCTTCATCTCCCCCTGTCACTGTATCTTCTCCCTTCATCATCATTCTTCTATATCTGCATTTGTGCATGTGTGGCACCAGGCAACATGTAACTACGGCTTAAAGAAAATACACAGTATATGGCAATAGCTTGTGTTGTATTCCTTTCAGCTACATTACATTTACGCTTCACACCAGTGTGCTTAGATATGTTTATTCAGTTTAATGTACTTTTCAATAAGCTTGGATGTACAGAAGACAGTGATCCACAGAGTAATGACGATGAATGCATACATTCGAGTTTGCTGAAATCTACTGTCAAATGTTAACTATCAAAAGTATAACTTCAGTCCTTTTTAATTTCTCCAAGTCTTTTGGGTTTTTAATACCATGATGGGAATGGACCCCATGCCTAAGACAAAGTCTGATTAAAGTTCACGAAATTAGTATGCAGAAATGTCCATAAAAATAACATCCATTTGGGAGAACTTGTAGTTTGTTGAGATGGAAACATAATAATGTTTTACCTTCATCATTAGGAAGGTCATTATTTACAAATTTAAAATAATTCCAATAGCTTTCCTTACTAATTTCCAACTCTTTTAAATTCACTATATATAATTTTGTTAAAAAACCCATTCTAGTAATTTCTGCTATACCAAAAAGTAAAATAAAACAATTAACTTGGGAATCAATACTCTTAAACTAGGCTGCATTAAATTAAGTGCACATTTTACAAATTGTCTGCAATTTAGCAAATACAAACCAATGTCTTTCTGCAGATCATATTTATTAATTATTATTTTGAACAGAATACAGTTTTTCTTTATCCATTAGCTGGAACAAAAATAATACATTATTTTCTTTAAAAAATATGCATTGCATGTAAGTTTAGAGTGAAAATATTATTTTGAGTGAAAGCTATTGGAAAAATAAGGAAAACGTTTATACATTGGATATCTATAAATACAATTTCTGAAAGATTTTATTCATATAGGGATATAAGAGGAGTTAATTCTATGAGTTTTGTTATTTAGAAATTAGTTATTTAGTCTTTTAAGAACTAAAACATAAGATTATTTAATCTTAGGAAGTAATTAGAAAATCTGTATACAAAGACTTTCTTGAAACTCTTTCCATTTAGCAAAATATTGATTATTAATCCAAAGAACTATTGTTTTGATAATAGAAGCTATAGAGTATAGAGATGTGGTAGACCAATACCCCCATTCAACCAACTTCTAGTATGGTAATTTAGAGCTATTCTAGGTTTACATAGAAACCACAAAAAAATGTTAAATTAAGGAATGAAATTCTTTAATAAATCTCTTTGAGGAGAAAGAGATAGAGATTCAATGATATATAAAATATTGGGTAAGATTATCATTTTAATTAAAGAAAGTCTTTCATCCATTGAAAAACTGAACTTATTCCATTTATTTATAAGATTTTTAAAGAGGTCATATTATTGTCAAAATTGATCCCCTGGATTCTCAAAAGCTTGCACGAAGTGCAAGATTGGTGCAGGAGCTCACACAGGCAATATGTCTGCCGTGCGATCCAGGAACAGCCTGCAGGGGCGTGCACGAGCGCTCGTGCACTAATCTTGCACGGATTAAGCCCTGGTATGCAAATCACTCCATTTGCATGTGAAATCCATGCAAATTAGGTGATTTTGCAATCCAGGAGGCTTGCAACAGTCCATGCAAGACTAGTGCTATCTGCAGAAATGTACTCGGTTAGTAACCGAGTACATTTCTGCAAAATCCAAAACAGAGCTATGACAACTCCAAATAAAGGCTGTATATCATTGAGGAAGCATGTCAATGGCCAAGTATAAGGCCATTGGCTTTGCAAACAATACAAAAAATAAAAAAAATCAACTTTTATTTTTTTTTAGCTAATTTCGGCTGTTTAAGTATAGGGCAGTGGCGCACAAACGGGATCGAGGGAAAATAAGAAAATAAACCTAAAATAAACATTCTGACTAAAATCAGTATTTGGCCATGCAAGTCAATGGCAGGCAGAAGACAACCTGGCCAGTGAGTAGTGGTTACTAAGGGGGGAGGCTCAGTGTGAGACATGTAACTATGCATTCACAGGCAATCCTATGCAAATGAGGGAAAGGATAGTGAATCCTAGCTTTCCCCAGCATGTGAACCAGGTCCCAACAGTGTAAGAGTATGAATAGCTGGGTGCAAGCCTAGGAGGTAGGTGACATCTTGTGGGGGTGTCAGGAATACTGTAAGCGGTTTGGAGCCCTGTGGCTTGCATTTGCTCCTAGCTTAGCACAGATAAGCTAGGGGGTGTGTCTAAACCTGCCTTACACTCTTTACAAAGTGTAAGCGGGTGTGGGCACCATGCACAGGGTTTTACAGGAAGAGAAAAGAAGTTAAACCAGGAAGTAGCAGCAGTATGCACAACTGAGCACTCTGTTTACATGGCGCGCACACGGGCTTAAACAGGGAGGCAATGGGAAGGGAAAACAGCAGTAGGAAGGCATTCAAGGAGAACTAACATATCTGACAGGTGACATGTATCAGCATCAGCCAATTACACAGGCACCAGACTAGTACAGCCCAGAACACTACTATAAACTAAACAAACACCTTCTTGTCTGGTTTTCACACACTCTACACCACCGGTATATACAAGCGGGGAAAGTTTAACAAACAAACCTACAAAATGAGAAGGGCTGCAGCAGGCAACGTAGAACAACATGTGCAAGAGGCTGAGGGTGGTGAGGATGTGAATGCTGCTGAACAACCCACAGTGAGGAGACGCAGAAGAGTGGACAGACCCAGGGTAACCTACCAGTGGCTACATGAGCTGGAGATAATGGAGCACTATAGGGTGGACAGAGACCTCCTACAGCAAATTGTTGAGCTGTGCCAGCCACACCTGACACACCAAACTGACCGAGGGGAACCCATCCCAGAGGATACCAAGGTATGTGTAGGCCTAGGTATACTTGCCACAGGTACCTCCCAAAGCACAACTGGGGATATCATGGGGATCTCACAGGCATCAGCATCCAGATTATTCTACCAGTTCCTGGATGCCATGTCAGCCCATGCCAGTGAGCATGTATATTTCAACACCTGTGAGGTGTTGACCAGCAGTATGCGTCTCTTCCACCAAATAGCAGAATACCCTGGGGTAGTGGGTGCTATAGGCTGCACGCACATATGCATCAAAGCACCACCCGGTGAGCAGGGTAGGGCCTTCATCAACTGCAAGGGCATCCCCTCCATCAACTGCCAGGTCGTATGTGATGCCCAAGGCATTATAATGAATGTGTGTGCTGGTTGTCCTGGAAGCTATGACGATTCTCACATATGGCATCTGACACAGCTGTACCAGAGATTTGCCAATGGGGACATCCCCTACACTCACCTAGTGGGGGATGCTGGGTACACACTGGAGCCATGGCTAATGACACCCATCAGAAATGCACACACACACCTGAACAACAATGCCATAATGAGGCACACGCACAGGCCAGACATATAATAGAGAGTGTGTTTGGGATGCTCAGGTCATGGTTTCAGTGTCTGGACACATCCGGTGGAGCCTTGCAGTATTCACCAGCTACATGTACCCAAATTGTTATGGTATGTGCTATGCTACACAATATGATCCTGTGGAAACAGCTGCAGTAGGAACAACATGGGGCAGGGCCACACAGCCCCCATCAATGCCAAGGCCTGCACAAGCACTGAGTGACCCGGAGGAGGAACAACCTGAGTCTAGCCCAGTAGTCAGAGGGAGGCGTGCCCAGTATGCCCTGACCTTGGCAAAGAGGCAATGCATAGCACATGCACTGACACAGTAGAGACCCAGGGAATGACACCTCTCTCTGACTCACACATACAGTAAAAGAGATTCTAAATATGACACTACCTGTGTTCAACCATGTATGGGGAGTGTTGTATGTGCATCTGACTTAGGCAGCCCTCCAGCACCATCCAACAGTCTGGCACACCCTCAAGGTAAGTCAATCAACCTACCAATTGCCAAATGGAGTAGAATATGTTGTTACCTGTAGCTATGGTATGGATGTGAGCAGTCAAGGGAATTGGTGGCTGAATGTTATGGCAGCAGACAGTAGACACCCATAGTGGCACCATGACATCTGTAACAAATACTGGAGTCACCATAGTAGCCAGTACTACACAGGGTGACAAAACCCACTGCAGGAAATGTGCTGAGTGACATGTGTGTCCATATGACTCACACATGCCAGTCAGGATGGTTCACATATCCAACAACAGTCTCAGCCAGCAGGACAGGTGTAGACAAACCCAAACAGCGTCTGTGCCATGGCCCCAGAATGATGGCTATGGTTAACCTCCACCCCAGGCCTACAAAGACAGACCACAGCAGGGCAGGCAGTGGGATGTTAGTTCTGAAGGGTAGGAAGTCAGACAATAATATGTAGGGCAACCAAAGCCACGATCTGTAGTATGCCTTTAGTCAGCATGATAGTTAGCAATACAGACTGAAATGGAGTACCTGGCATACCAGTATAGTAATAGCAAATGTGTACAAGTGTCACGTGTGCCTCCCACATCCTACATAGTAATGCAATAACAGTCAGGTGTGCCCGCTCCACCTTGTTTAGAAATGTAGAAATAGTCAGGTGTGCCCCCCCATCCTACATGGTAATGTAATAACAGTCAGGTGTGCCCCCCCCAACCCTGTGTAGAAATGTAGAAATAGTCAGGTGAGCCCCCCTGCTATGCAGAAAAGTAGTAACAGTCAAAGCCAAATGATCAATGGATACCCTGCAGAGACAGCAAGCTACCTGTTGGTGTAAAACACAAAGGTCAGCACTGCAGCACAAACTACCTGGACACGATCCACACATTCAATACCGATGGCCATACCGGGAATGCTCACACATTTACAGAAATGAAGGCAATGTCAGTAAACAACATACTGAAAGGTCATACTGGGCATGCTCACACACTTAAACACATTAAGGCCATGACTGTAAACACCAGTGGGCCAGACATATCTGGCAGTTGCAGTTGTTAGTGCAGACACTCATCAGTATGTACCACTCATGCCTTGCACACACAATGGATAGGAATACAGACATATATGTCAGGACAACACACTATAATAAGCCAAAGGTAGATGTACATAGATGTCTGGAAGAGGGTGACTGTGACAAGGAGCCATCCAGGTTTGTCCCACCCAGCACACAGAAAAAGGGCCCCAAACACATGATGTGCAGATGTCACTCACTGCAGATACTAGCAACCAGTATCTATCAGCATTACAGACTATGTGGTGCATGTGCCAGCTGTGCAACATGACTGTACAAGGAAGTAGTCATCTAGCAGCTGAAAACATGTACCTGTGACATATAACCCTGTGTGTGCCTGCATGTGGTGTGTCAACTCCTAGATGAATGGGTATGGCCCATGCACACACCTCCCTACCCATAGCCCTACTATGACAAGGCCGCTGATGTCACCCACCTATAAATACACCTCTGGGAAGGTTGTAGCCCAGTAATTTCCATAACATGTCCTGTAACTCCATACTACTGTAGTGTGATAAAATAGTTAGGTAGGAGTTCTGACCTCAGACTTGATAACTGTGAATGTGTGTGCATGTTTGTGTGCATGTCTGACTGTGTAGAAAGCAATGCTTTTTAGGGTACTCACACTCCTTACAATTCATATACTCAACTTTGGCAAGGCTGCTGATGTCACCCACCCAAAAATACATCTCTGGGAAGGTTGTACCCTAGTAATCTCTGTAGCATGCCCTGTAACTGCATACTGCTGAAGTGTGATAAAGTAGTTAGGTAGGAGTTCTAACCTCAGACTTGGCAACTTTGAGCGTGCATTTGTGTGCATGTCTGACTGTGTAGAGAGCAATGTTTTTTAGGGTACTCACACCTCTTACAATTCATATACTCAACTTTGGCAAGGCTGCTGATGTCACCCACCTAGAAACACACCTCTGGGAAGGTTGCACCCCAATAATCTCTGTAGCGCATCATGTAACAGCATACTGCTGTAGTGTGATAAAGTAGTTAGGTAGGAGTTCTAATCCCAGACTTGGTAACTGTATGTGTTTGTGTGCATGTCTGTCTGTCTCTGACTATGTAGGAAGCAATGCTTTTTAGGGTGCTCACACTCCTTACAATTGATATACTCAAGTTTGGCAAGGCTGCTGATGTCACCCACCTAGAAATACACCTCTGGGAAAGTTGCAGCCCAGTGATCTCTGTAGCGTGTTCTGTAACTGTATACTGTTGTAGTGTGTTAAAGTAGTTAGGTAGTTGTTATAAACCCAGACATGGCAATTGGGTGTGTGCCTGTCTGTGTAGAGAGCAATCCTCCTTACAATTCATATGCTCAACTTTGGCAAGGCTGCTGATGTCACCCACCTAGAAATACACCTCTGGGAAGGTTGTATCCCCATAGTCTCTGTAGCGCATGCTGTAACTGCATACTGCTGTAGTGTGATGTAGAACTGTGGTTGGGTTCCATCCCCAACCATGGCAGTTCTGGATGTTTTGTGTGTGTTTCAATGTCTGTGTAGGGAGCAATACATTTTAGGCTAGTCACACACAGTACATTCCAAATGGCGTACTTTGGCAATCCTGCTGATGTCATTCATTGTGAAATACACCTTTGGGGAAGGAATTCTCTAGTAATCCCCATGGCGCGTCCTATAAAAGCTTCATGCTGCAGTGTAATATAGACCTCTGTTAGGGGTTCTATATACACACATGTTGGTTGTGGATGTTTTGTGTTTGTCACTGTCTGTGTAGGGAGCAATGCATTTTAGGCTAGTCACACTCACTACAATTCGAATGTCCTACTTTGGCAATCCTGTTGACATCATTCAATGTGATATATACCTTTGGGGAAGAAGTACTGCAGTGATATCCATGGTGTGTACTATAACTGTGTAGTGCTGTAATGTAATAAAATAGTTAGGTAGGGGTACTACTCCCAGACCTGACGTGTGTCTGTGTTTATAACATGTATCCTGTGTGGGGGTGGGTGTGAGTGTGTGACACCTGTGGCCAATGTGGAATGGGTTTTGCATATTTCTTATATGGTGGCCCTACTATATATCACAATGTCCACCATACAGGGATAACAGATGTGAAATAGCTGAGAGGCTGGGGTGCAAAGACATACCCATACATGTGACATCAAGGCCAGGTAATCACAGTTAGCAACCCCAGTATTAGCTAGAGAACACTCTCAACCCATGTCTCATACACACACACACATGCCTAGACAACAGCCAATATGTGAGTAGTACACTGCATACTGGCCACTGATAGTAACTAGGGGGTGATAGCTGTGGGCTACGGAGGGCATGGCACCCTGTCAATCTGTCCAATATGCATGTAGATGCAGACAGTGCACCTTCCCTAATGGACACCTAAAACACCTGTGGTGCCATCACATGTGACCCACAAAGGACATACCATGCCTGACATGTCCTGTATTAACAGATACTACTGACACCAGGGAATGCCATTAGCATGCTATCAATTTAGGTCCAGGGTAAACCTGCTGCCCATTACCAGTTCACGCCACAGGTGGGCAAGCCTGGCACATCTGATGATAATCTGTGTTCACAACATGGGCCGGAAACCCCAAGTACAGTTCCACATGTCACTGTAGAAACATGTGGGAGGTGTGCACATCCCAGACACCATCCATGTCATGGACTAAGGAACACATACATGGCAAGTGATGCACAGCATTGGCCACACACAATAGTCACCCAGGTGACTGGATGGGAAATACAATACTCAACTGTGTGGGCAAATGCAGACACTACAGCCCTGTGCCACAATGCAGACCATCATCATGTGGCCTGATGCCAAGGTATACCCATTGCCTAGCCTTCTACAACCATCTGGCACAGTTGACCACCACACACCAGTGCAGACTTGCACCCATGCATGTCAGTACTGGCACCCTGTGTGTTTGTATGTGTGTTGTATGGTGCATATGTTCACATCCACACTCCCTACAACCCCCATGGGCATACTGAAGCATGCTGTCTGATGTCAAACACCTCCTCATACCCTTTGCCCATACAACCCCCGTATGAATGACCCATGTGGTGCATGTGATACCTGCACAGTGATGTGTTGTGGCAATCTCACTACTGATGAGTTGTAATCCTGGCCCGGCCAAGTGTGTCAATGTGTGTGCATCCCTGTGAGAGTGTGGCTGTGTTGATGCTGGCACCTGGTCATGTGGACAGGCACATGTGCGTCACCTACCATATAGCTACCGTATCCCTGTTGCAGATGTCAGTCACCATCACATGTATGTTCTGAGGGCTCCACAACAGGTAATCCATGTGGTGCATCCAATAACTGCATAGAGCTGTGCTAGCACTATGTAGTGGTTAGGGGTTTGATACCCTGTGCTGGTAGGTGTTACAAACATGCTGAGGTTTTACTCTCCCACCACTTCCTGACTTGTCTTTACCTCTGTCTGCCTCTCTCACTCCCTCTCTGGTGGATGTGAAGACCTACACCTTCTTTGCTTGGCAACAGCATTTGTAGTTTAAGTGATGGTCATGATCAGCTGATGGCCTCTGCATGAATTGCAGTCCTCCCCTAGCTGATTGCATGTGGAACAGCTGTGGTAACATTCCCATAGCCAATTGCATGGAAACACACCTCAATATTTAGGAACATCATGTTGGTGTTAGCCCTTTTCATTCACTGTGAGCAGGAACTAGATCTGTTGTTTGGCAAACAGCATCTCAGGTGGATTGGGGATTTACCTCTAGCAACATACACTGTGGAAACAGGGCAACACACAGGAGGGGGATGTACTTGACCTGACTACAGACTGTAAGTGCTGCTATACTGCATTTGGAGTACTGTTGGTTTAACAGTGTGTGCGTGTGTGGATATGACTGTCCTACATGTCTCAATACCTGCCATGTCAGTTCCATGTTTATGAGGAATCCCCATCTTCAAGGTCATCTGCATACAGGGCAGTTTGTTGTATCTTTGGTGTCACGTGTTACCAACGGAGCATCTATCTGTGGAGTGCAGAAGGTAGTGTGAGGATTGCAGTCTGTAGATGGTGAAAGCCATGAAAGTTACTGGCTTCTTATCCCTCATAGGACATATGTTGCAACAAACCCTGTTACAACAGTAAATGCATGAGGTTATCACAGCAACATGTCATTATTGTGCCTGTGTATCTGCTTCCAGCCACAACTCTGTTAACCTGTGTACATATGTTGTGCATGAAGTGGTGCATATGTGCTGTACACCATAATTGGTGTCATCATATCTGATAACAAGCTAGTGAGATATCAGACTGCTACACATGTTATGTACAGTAGTAGTTATATTTGATGACATAACCTGGACATTCTGTGGATGTTTGTACAGTACTGAGTTCTGTGTACCTATGGTGAATGTCAGCAGTGTGTGTGTATTGTTAATATGTACTTTAGCCTGTGTACAGACTGTGGTAGATGTCATTGTTCTAGGTCCCATCCTATCTGATGTTACATGCTGCTCCACTGTATGGTTCAGTATTGGCGTACATGTTTGTAGGGCCATACATACTCACATGTCCCATACCACAGACAGCCATCAGACCAAACTGTGCAGCAGCCCAGTATATGTAGGGTCAGTCTGTGAGTGGCAGACATGAGGATGATGTTGAACAGATAGTCTATATACTGTAATATTATGCTAGCTTAACATATGTGGCTGTGGCTGCGTTCACATTGGTTGTGGTTATGCACTTTCACACAGGTGTATCTTACCCTGTGCTATGACATGCCTGTACAGCCTGCTATATATGCAGGTTCATATGCATTCCCCCATAGAAGATGTAGGCCAGTGTTGAGCCAGTCTGCCTGTAGTCTGCACAGTGCATTGTTACATGCCTAGCAGCTTAGTGTATTTACCCAGTGAGATGTCGTATGCAGATACTTGCCAGATGTACTGCAGCCGGGCTTTCCTTAACAGTCATGTATGTCAGACAGAGCAGTGGGATGCTGTACAGATGTATGTCAGTATCTAGTGGGTAGTATGTGGCCATGGCACCCCTGTACCAGCGGTTATTATGTGTCAGGCCAGACAGGGGTGTGTGAGTGCGTAACCTATGGTGGCAAATGTATTCCAGTTGTTATGTGTTATACCCATCTACATGGCTGTCTACATCCATATTGTCAGGCATGGCACACATGTTTAGCACTAAGGGGTTATGTGTATACCTTTGGACTGTACAGAGTGTGTCAGAATGTCCACATATATTGGCCAATATCTCTGCTGCAGTCCATAGGGGCATTATGTGCTAGCAGCGGTACTTTACTATGATAGCCTTAGGATGTCTGTCAGTAGCCAATGGCACACATGCTATAAGCAGATGTGACCTCCAACACACATCATGTCTGTGAAGACAATCCCAATGACAGTAGCAATAGTCTACTAATATACCTGCTATACATACCTGACATCCCCTTGCACTATGACTGTGGGACTATAGAGGCTGGGGTAGGACTACACTCCATTTCCAGGATATATGGTGGAACATATTATTATCCAGATAGCTATATATATGTATATATATATATATATATATATATATATATATATATATATATATATATATATATATATGATTACACATGTGTAGTACTTCCAATCACCACTGTCATGGCAAACACCTACTCTAACTCCCTACATCATGTGGACGTGGTCCCTTTACATTGCCTGTGTGATGGACATCCTTCCTGTGTGTGGGCATCAGTGTTACAGAGAGCAGGTAGCAATACCTCTTACAGGAGAACTGGCACATGCAGGGCAGCTACATATTTATAGGACATTCAGGAACTACAGACAGTGTGTGAGTAGAG
>NC_056731.1:288630572-288645572 GCF_019279795.1 Protopterus annectens | reverse complement strand
GTGTTGTGTAGAAGAGTGTCCATTACTCCTCAGAGGTACAAGAAGCCACTATAGCAGGTTTGAAGAGACACATGTGGCTCCAGAGCCATAGGTTGCAGACCCCTGAGTTAGGATGACTGACGACTGTATGTGTATTGTGCTTACGAACCATGTGGTAGATGCCATTGTTCTCTGTCCTTTTCTGTCTGATGTCACATGCTGCTCCAGTGGTAAGGTTGTGTATCATATGTGCCCGTGGCTGCGCTGACATTGGATGTGGGTATGCATTTTCTCACAGGTGTCTGCTATGCTGTGCTGTGACCTGCATGCCAAGCCCACTATAATCGTAGGTACATGTGTATTACCCCATACAATATGTATTCCAGTGTTGTGGCAGTCTTCCGGTGGTTTGCTCAGTGCTTTGTGACATGCCTCGCAGCCTACTGTAATTACCCAGTGTGCTGTTATGTCCAGTTACTTGCAAGACATACTGCAGCCAGGCCAGCATAACTGTTGTGTTTGTCTGACAAAGCATTGGTATGTTGTACAGATGTATGTCACTGTCTACTGGCTAGTATGTGGCCATGTGTACTGAGCACCACCAGATATTATGTGTCAGGACAGACTGGCGTGTGTGCATGCATACACTATGTGGGCATATGTACTCCAGTATTGTCATGATATTCCCATGTGCATGGCTAGTAACATCCACATTGGGAGGCGTGGTCCACATGTCTCGCATGAAGGGGACATGTGTACACTTCTGGAATGACCACAGAGTGCCAGACTGTCCACATATATTGGTCATATCCCTGCTGTAGTTCACAGGATCATCACTGTGCTAGCAGTGGTACTGTAATATGATGCCCACAGGATGTCTGTCTGTAGCCAATGGTGCACGTCTACAGCAGATGTGACCTCCCACACCCAACATGTCTGTTAAGACACCCCTATGACAGTAACAACAGTCTACATGTATACCTGCAATATATCCATGACATCCTCTTGCACTAAGGGGTTGGGACTATTGGTGCTGAGGTAGGGCTCTACTCCATGTTCTGGACATATGGTAAACATATATGTGTACACATATATCCACATATCTATATAGATATATACACATATACATATCCACATACATATATGGACATATACATATCCACATACATATATGGAGATATATATGTACATATGTATACATATAAACACTCACACATATGCATATACACTGCAATGACTCCAACAAGTGGCTAAGCTTCTGATGTCATTCAAAGGGGATCCAGTATCTGTCTTCTTGGGACAACATGATTGACAAACCACAATGCTTTGCCAGAGATGGTCTGCACATGTTGCCCCTGGGATTTAGGTTACTGGCTACAGCTCTTGGCACCCCCATAGTGCCTTATCTAGGCAAGGTTCAAAGGACAAAACCACCACCATAACAGATACAAGCATGCAAAACTGACAGTAAGGCTACTCAATGCTACATGTCTAAGCCTAAACAGGCACTCTCTTGAGGCACACCTACAAATGGGGGACATCGATATCTGTGCAGTAAATGGGACCTGGTGCAATGCTCCAGAGAGCACACCTGTAATACCAGGCTATGTGGCACACCTCATCACTGAGGGCTTTTCATCCAGAAGAAAGGGGGTAATTGTCCCACTGTACTCATCCCTCATTACATATATCTCATATATGTATATATATATATATATATATATATATATATATATATATATATATATATATATACCTGAATATATTTGTCAATGTATAGATGTGTGTGCATATCTGCACCATTGTAATGTGTACTCCTTCCATATATTCCCTATGGTAGAATGACATTTTTGCTTAATATGTTACAAATATTGCTCTGACAGTTTGCAGGTGAATTGGCTTACTGTTAAAGCAATGTAGCTGTGTTGTGGAGGTTCCTGGAGTCAAGAACTGCATATGCTGGATATTGGATTGCACAGCATATCTGTTAGGGCTGTGGAGGGGGGCAACATAGCAGTAATTACCAGGTATTCCTCATTTGTGCCCCCACCCCCATTAACAGTACATATGGTCTGTTATATTGTAGTGAGTGGTTTAGGATGTTGCTATACACATTTTTATCTGTATATGTATGTGTATATATATATATATATATATATATATATATATATATATATATATATATATATATATATATATATATATATATATATATACATACATATGAACATATGCATCTATCTATATACAATTGATGTTATATGATTATTTGTGAGTCATACATATATATACCTATAGCTGTCTATCCATCTACATTTACAGGCATATATTTGTCCATATATCCATGCATGTTTGGCTCATAATTTTGTCCTGTACCACATTCTCTTGGCAATTGACATGAATGATCTCAGTGAAGTCAGTAACTAATGATGACACCTTTGTGTTTCAGACTTCAACTCCTTCATAATATTCATTTTAATACATATAACTGTTTAACTTGCAACATTTCAGGTGCATGAGAACAATATTTAACATATATCCCTATTTGTACCCACATTTTGGCACATTTTGTCCAGAAGTCTTGCATTAAGAGGCTGTGTGATATGATATTACTACATTTCATGTACTGTTTAATGACTGTGCTGGATAATATGTATGTGATAACATCAGATATTTGTATATCTGTCATGGCTTAGTGGCAAATCAATTTGTCTATGGTTTGCAGGTTCTTGGGTTAGGACCTTGCAGGAGCTGTTTATTTTGTTGCTGTGCAGAACATGGCCCGTTGGATACAGACTGATTAAGCACTTTTGAGCAGTTGTAAGTGGGTTTGCATGGGGGTAAGCACTGCCTACACAGGTTAAGCAATTTAGACACTAACTGAGTATAAAACACTGTAACTGGACGTTAGCAGTGCTTACCTCTATGCAAACCCGTGCATACGGCCTTGAACTCGCTTACTAATGCTGACATATGCTTACTACTGCTTATTGCTGCTTAACCTAACTACTGCTTTATGCATTATGATACTGACACCTCACATGTGCATTTCCTGCAGTACTCCATTTTTATATATATATATATATATATATATATATATATATATATATATATATATATATATATATATATATATATATATATATATATAAATATATGTGTTATTTCATGGCCGCAGTACTCCAGTTCAAATATATATATATATATATATATATATATATATATATATATATATTATTCAACATACATTTACTCATAACGTGCTTTGCCATGGGAAATGGTATGTCTCAGTACCTTTCCCGTCCCCCCTCCATTCTCACTTACATCCACGGGGCGGTCCCATTAGAATGGGTCCAACCAACCCCAGCATGCCTCAGTCTATAATGTCATACCTATCATTCTCTCCCCCCGTCCATTCCACCTCTACATCAATCATCCTTCCTACAGGTTCCAGCCGAATCTAATCACACCACTACACATTGCCCACTCTCCACTTTTCGGGACCTATCACATAAGTTGTCTCAACCCATGGATTTTCAGGCTTCCCACATGTTTAATCCATGAACATAAGTACCCATCTTTGCTTACCTTTGAGGCATGGTATGTTACTCCGAAGATTCTTTTTAGCAGAATTTTTGGGGTCATCCCACCAGGGACGAACATGTGTTTGTTTAAGATTAGACTTAGCAGGCTGACACTGCTTCTCCCACTGGTAGTATCCCACCAGTAGTCTGGGAAGCAGTGCTGTGCAACTCTTAGTGGTGCTTAATATTTGATTTGCATGATATTTGCCTTTTGGCATTGATTTCTTCTTCATTACATGTTATATATGTGTCTTGTATCCTTGATTCATGTGTACATACACTGTATGGGGTCCTGGGAGCTTCAATACTTTATTACAATAACACCTCACATCTGGCCTTACTGCAGTATTCCAGTTCACATATTTATGATATGTAGCAGATTATACAACATCACACTCTACATAGTTTCATTTTACATGTTCAGTTTGAATTTCCTATGGTGAGGATTTGTCTGTTAACACCTCACTTTATGCATTGCAGTGATGGCTTAGTGGTTAACTACTGTGATTGTAGTGTGCAGGGCCCTGAGTTTGAGCCTTGTAGAGGCTGCTTATTTTGTAACTGGGCAAAACATGGGCCATTGGATACAGAGTGATTAAGGCACTTTACAGCAGTTGTAAGCGGGTTTGTGCGTGTTTGCAAGGAGGTAAGCACTGCTAATTTCCGGTTACAGTTTCTTACACCCAGTTAGCTTCTACTTTGCTTACTCTGTGTAGGCAATCCTTACCCCCATGCAAACTTACTTAAACATACTTACTAGTGCTTATATATGCTTACTACTGCTTATTTGTGCCTAAACCTGCTTACTAGTGCCTTATTCATTATGACACTGACTCTTCATATGTGCATTTAATGCAGTACTCCAGTTCACATTTAAATGTTATTTCACAGGTTATACAGCAATAAAATGTCCATATTCAGATTTCACATGGAAAATTGTATGTGCTGCAGTGGCACTCGAACCGGGAATGCTTGCTCATTAGGTGGTTGTTCTACCCACTACACTATTGCTGTGCTGCTTTATTTGGATATATCTTCCTTTTTATCCTTTTCAGTCTTTTAAGCTGCTTTGATCATAACTAGGCGATGGATACACCTGCGCACCTATGGTTAGCTGTACTCAGATTTTTAAATAAAAATTTAGGGTTTTCTTCAGTTTATTTATATGTACTGTTGCTGTTCTACACATGGGGGACTGTTGGTGGGGATATGCGGACACCTATGAGCAATCTCGCTCATTTATTTCCACTTTCTGCTGTTCTACATTGCAGGGGTGTGTTTATTCTGAGTGCTCTGCTCTCAGACATGCCCCTTGCACTTGTACACACTCTGTGTAAGCCTAGGAGGTCGGGCAGCATGCCTTCATTAATATGCATGGAGTGCTGCCATTCCATGAAGGACTAAGCTAGTCCTACATGGAAGATTAGTGAATCCGGGGGGATGTCTATTAATGTATTAATGTTTTAAGTTAATGTTATTTCTAAATAGTTTAATTTCTTATCACAAGGCATATATTTGTTAACTCTTTTAAATTGTAAATTATAGGTAAGTCTTTTGTTTTATTTTCATTAAACCTGAGACCTGATTTTTCCTGAAAAGTTTCCATTCATTTGAATAAAGTGAATAGTGAATTATTGTATTCATTTAAAGTTATCAGAATATCATCTGCAAACAGTTGAACCCTAGATCCTCATTTTTTTCCTATTTGTAACCCCCTAATATGTGAAGGTGTTTGTATTAAATTAACAAGCAAAAAGTAAAGGAGAAAGAGAATACCCTTGCTTGGTCCCCTTAAAAAATTGTATTGACTCAGAAGTATATGAATTTATTTTAACATAAGCAAGATAGTTTTTGTAAGAAAGATTTATAAGTTGTACAAAATTGTTTGAGAAGTTACATTCTTCAAGTACCAAAGAAAAATAATTAGAATTTACGGAATCAAAGGCACTCCCTATTTTCAAGCTGACCAAAGTCAGCTTTTCATTTAAATTATTTGCATAGTCAATTATTGTTAAAATTCATTTAATGCTAACATATAAATATCTATTAGAAATAAAACCAGTTTGATCATCGTTGTTCTGAAAGGGAAGAAACTGTTCTAACCTATTATTATGGATAGCCATAATGTTTTTTAATCAATATTTAATAAGGAAATTGGTCTGTACAAAGAAAACTTAACTGGATCTTTATTGTTCTTTAAAATTGGAGAAATAAGAGAATATTTACAAGAGGTGGGCATTTAGTAAGTTTTAGATAACTTAAAAACTTTTAGCAAAATATCTAAAGTGTCTTTATTCATTAGTTTCTATAATTCAAAAATAATGGCATCGTTACCAGGAGCTTTATTTGATTTTAGTTCATTCATTTGAGTCTTTACTTCAGATAAAGAGATAAGTTTATCAATAAGTTTCATCTGACCATCTGTTAATTTCTTTTAATATTTTCCTGAGGGAATTTCTTGATATCCTCCTGGGAATCATATATCAAGTTATTATTGTTTAAGGCAATAAAATGTTTTTTAAATTTTAACAAATATCTTAAAAATCAGAGACCTTCTTTTTTATTAGTAGAATATATTTTCTTTATACGATTATTTTTATTGGGTAATTTGATTTTATTTTCCAATTTATGCATAAATTTAGGATTAAGTGAAAAAATAGCTAATTTAATCTTTTCAAGGCTGATAATAGTTTTATGAGTTAGAATTTCTAAACATTTATACTTTAATTTGTTTATCTCTTTTATCTGGTTTGAATTTTTTTTGAGATACTAATTTTATTTTATCCATTTTATCTTCTAAATCTAATAAGTCTTTGTTCCATTGCTTTTTTTGAGCAAACCAATTAATAATCTTACCATATATGTATGCTTTTAGAGAATACCATAAAAATATAAAAGAGATATCTTTTGTGTAATTAATTCTATAAAGGTCTGAATTTCTTTTATAAGAAATCTCTAAAGACTTTCAGATTGGTTATATATGCTGGAATACATGATATGGGTAGGTTATTATTACTTGCTAAAACAGTACAACGGTTATGGCATTATGATCAGAAAGGGGACTAGAAACCACTTTAACTTCATCTAATCTGTTTATTAAACCATTAAAAATGAAAACTCTATATTTTCTAGCCTGAGTACCATATGTATGTGAGTGAGCAATAATGAATGTGGGTCTAAAAATCATGAATATCTTTAAAATGCATTAGATCTATACATTTAATTAGTTCCTTAGCTGAAGCTGTTACTTTCATTTTTGTAATTGCATTAGAGTAATTTTCTTATAGAATACAGTTAAAATCTCCTGCCATAACAACGCTGCCCTTTGAAATTTAAACAATCTTATCTAAATGTTATCTAGTAGCTCTAACACCTATTCCAGGTACCTAATATAAATTAATAAAATGTATAGTTTCCTATTAATTTCTAAAGTGATAGAACACAAAGAACCTTTGTCATCTCCATATGAACTAATTATTTTAGGGACACATAATACATTCCTCCATAAAATAGCTACCCTTTTCTTCTGACTATAATGAGAACTAATTACAACAGAATAAGTATTGGTCTATATATACACACACACACACACACACACACACACACACACACACACGCACACACACACACACACACACACACACACACACACACATATATATATATATATATATATATATATATATATATATATATATATATATATATATAAAATATAGTATAAGTCTATCTATGACAGCTTTCAACAAATTTGTCTCTTGGAGAAATATTATCTGGGAATTAAATAATTATTGTTTAGATTCCCTCTTTTACAACCATTATTCAAACCATTGATGTTTAAGGAGATGTATTTTAAACAAGATGTGAGAAGTCTGATATGAAACTACATAAGATAGTATCATACATTTCACATAAGTAAACATAAAATTCACTTCCTAAAAAAGGATCTGAATATGAAAAATTGAATAAACCTTGAAAAATATATTCCTTACAGTGTGAAAGAGAAAGAAACATAATAGTAGAACTCCCCCCCAAAATAAATACCATTAATAGTAAAAATGAAACTACAAAACCATCTAAACATCCTATGGAGTCTAAAACTCCCTTGTTTGTACAAAAATGTATACAACAATCTCTCCAAACATTGAAAAGAAAAAGATAAAACATCCTCTCTGACATTATCAGAATAAACAAGGAAATTATTAGAGAAAAATAAAGGATGTACACATTATATACAAAATAATATATCTCTCATATATGACAGTGTTTCCCAGAAATACTAAATCAAGATTTCTATATAAGAGAAAAAATCAAAGCAAAGAAAGGAGAAAAACAGCTCTTATAATCCTTAGCTAACAGACAGAACTCTGCACTTTGAAGTTATCCATCTCTTTACTGTGTTAAGATTGCACAGATATCTCTCCAGTTATACTGATATAAAACAAGTATCCCAAAACCCTACTCACCTTAATTAAATCTAATAATTATGTTTATAATATCAGTCTTTTCCAAGCCCCAACATAGCTCACTAAGCTATCAACAGGATGAGGGAAAAATGCCAGTATTAGAAAGAAGATTTTATGCGTATGCTGTGAATCGGCCATATTAAATATACCATGTGCTTAAAAATGTGAAATGACAGTTTATATTACAGTTAGCTAAATTTCTGTTTTTTTTTCTTTGAGTTACATATCCATTACATTAGAAAAACAGGTGTGAATGACATTTGTCTAGTAAAACATGAGTCTACATAGCATTACAGACATTTTTTTTCTGTTGGCCTAAAATACTGTTGATGAAAATGTGGATAAAGTTAAGCAACACATTGTTTGATTATACTTGTCATTAATTTAGGATCATAAGTTGGTACTAGGCTATTGGCCCTAGGGCCTATACAAGCCTAGCCATAACAATTCCCTGCCTATTTCTTCCCACACTATTTACTTCCCTGGACCCCTGTCTAGCAAGGCAACTGACATGATCCCCAGGGTGAATTTCCTTTCTCCCATCCA
This sequence comes from Protopterus annectens, assembly GCF_019279795.1. Taxonomy (NCBI): domain Eukaryota; kingdom Metazoa; phylum Chordata; order Ceratodontiformes; family Protopteridae; genus Protopterus; species Protopterus annectens. The sequence goes on along the minus strand of NC_056731.1, from coordinate 288,636,997 downwards.
ATTGTCAAGGTTCCTTTTGAAGAGGGCCAAGGAGGCGCTCAGCTTGACATGTATGGGCAGTCTATCCCAGAGTCTGGGGAGTCTCTGGGTCAGGAACTTATCCCTCCAGCATGTTTTGTTTATTGTGATGACAAGGTTTAGATCCCTGGAGTGTGTAGCTCTGAGGGATTGGGATTTCTTTAAGTGTAGCATGTCCAACAGCTCTGGGTTTGACATGGCCTTATATGTTGAGCAGAGATCGCCTCTGAGTAGACGATATGTGATAGAGTATAGCTGGAGTTTTTTAAGGCAGTCAGCATAGGGCATCTGCTTTAGGCCTGTGATTCTTTTAGTGAGGCATTTCTGCGGCCTTTCCAGTTTTGGAATGCAGCATTATTAGTTATTTTTCATAAAACAGTTGAATGTGTTGCTCTACTTGATCATAACTTTCTCAAAGCTGTGCTAGAATTTCCCTTTCCTTTCCATTTCACTGATAGTTGGTAGTTTGCAGAGATGAACCTAATATGGTCTGCTCTTAATATATGTGTTACAGCTATGAGATGCTACTTTGCATTGTGAATGAGAAAAAAAATCAGCATGTCAATTTATCATACTTATGTTGGTTATGTAAGTTTATATAATAAAAGCATTGCATTAGAAAAAATTGTCTCCAGATATTATGGCAACTAACATTTTGTGTCACACTTTATACAGCATGTCTGTAGTATGTATATATGTATCTATACTTCACTGTGTCTGTTGTGCTAAACCTTCTGTGGTTAGGGAGGCAAAGAGTAAAACATGCAAACATAATACTCCCACATGTACAGTGAATGTCAAAGGAAAGGCTTTGCTCCCTCCAGCAGAAATCAAATCCACCCTCCTTCTCTCATTTATGAGCTGTCCGACAATGTCAAACATTGTCAAACTAAACTGAGCCAGTCTCATGCGAGCTTGGTGGGAAATCCAAAACAAACAAATCTGAGGAAAGTGAGAGCACTCCACATACACATGGGAAACAAAAAAAGAAAAAAATAATCCATTAAAAGAAAGTGAATAGCCATCAACAACAAATAATAAATTCAAAGTAAAACAAAATCACATCCCACAAGAAACATCCCCACAACTCAGCCAAAGCACAACATGAAACCAGGAAGAACACTTGATCACCACCAAATGACACTCACACAAGATAACAAAATGAAGAGTTTTATAAATTTATGAAATGACTAACCCAAAGCAAAACTACAGTGGACAACCAAATCCTCAGCTGAGAAGAAGGTTCACAAACATACATACACACAGGAAACAGATCACATACACATCAATCAATGACACACACTCCAAACTCCATGGTCCAACACATCCCTAGAAGCAAGTCTCAAAGAGACAGAAAGACACCAGGGCCAGAAGATCCTCCATCACATTCAAGCCAATTCACTGCTTCACTCAAAACTACACAAGAAAGAACTTGCAGACAACATCTATCACAAATGCACACCAGTCACCAAGAGTCCCGAATACACCAAATAAAAAAAAAAACAAAACAAAAAAAACAGAAGTAATAGCAGACCATAACAGATAAAGAAATATAAAACTATAAGTAGACCAACATGACAAACATCAACAGCCACCAATTAATCGTTATTTATATATATATATATATATATATATATATATATATATATATATATATATAGTCAAAAACTCCCAATTTCTGGAAACTGAACATGTCTTATTTTGTAATGAAGTTGACTTATTAGCATGAAACAAAGTAATAAAAGGAATACAAAAAGAAAAAAATATATATTTTAAAATAATGACATTAAAAGGTATTTGAGTAATTTATCTTTCAGTTTCTTCTTTCTTTCATTTATCTTCTACTGGGTTTAATTTGCCTGTCTCTTTAGGGAAGCACCAGTCCAGTCCATAAAGATCAAATGCAGTATTATTAGTTATTTTTCATAAAACAGTTAAATGTGTTGCTCTGCTTATTTATAACCTTCTCATAGCTATGCTAGAGTGTTCAAGAAGGTTATTTATTTTCAAAAAAGAAACAGCTGCAGCCAGATCATCAAATATTTTTGTTTCATTTGATAAAAAGATTTTTAATCTGTCCAGAAACAACAAGTAGACTTTAATTAGTTTTTTCTTTAGTTCTCTAATCAGGGGAAGAAAACATTTCCTTTTGGATATAACAGAAATAGAAAAGTCATTGTCAAAACAAATGATTTTATCTTCTATTTTTGTGGGAGACTTTGACCACCATAGCTTGTGAAGAGAGAAACCTTACTATTATAGATCTCAAAAGCAATTTGTTCTTTGAAGAAGTTGTAGTAGCCAGAAATCTATGTGCTCTCTCAGTGCCAAATGACATGGCTTCAGGCAAATCTAAGACTTTAGGAAGCCAGGATATCAAAAAACTCACCATGTTATTTCCTTCAATTTTCTCTGGGAAACCAAAGATTTCTGTATTATTCCTGTGCGATCTGTTTTCTAGATCATCCAGTTTATTCAACAGAACAGTATTTTGTTTTACTAAAAATGTAATATTGTGTTCATCTTTGTTAAGCCTCCCCTCCATATCATATAATGAATCTTTGATGCTGGTGATTTGAGCCTTCTGGTGTTGTAGAGCTTCTTGAATTAGGGCAATTTGCTTAGAACAGTTTTCTTTAAAATTGTCCAGTTTAGTATACTGTCTATCCATTTTGCTGACAGTTATTGTATGTTGACAAGAATGGAATGCAATTCTTTTTTTAAATTTGAGTCCTGAGAGCTGGCTTTTAAGTGACTAATTTCAGAGCTGTTAGTATAGAAGAATTTCCAGATAAAAGTTTGACAGGAAAAATCACAAAATATCAGTTTAATTTCTGGATACTATCTTAATAAGTCTTTGAACAAAATATATTTTCATGAATAATACTGATAAGATAGCTTAAAGATAAATTTTCTTGTCAGAAATATATAAAAGTAGCAGAACAAGAAAAAAACTGCTGCAATCCTGTCAGCATCCTGGCATCGCCCCCTCAATTTCTGTGTCTACTCTTAAAGCCTGAAAGAATGGAATACTCATTTATTGTTCATATGGCTCCTTTATCCAGCTCAGGTGTACAGAAACACTGTAGACTATCCCATCACTTACTGGGAACAAAGGTTGGTTAAATAATCTTCAGTAGGGAGCTTACCTATTGCAGGATATACATGCAGATTCACTCACACATGACATTCACATCTACAGCAGTCTGGAGGCTCTGCAGTCCATCTATGGCATGCCTCTAGGATGTAACAGGAAAAAGGAGGACCAAGAGAAAACCCACTCAGAGATACATAGGACATATAAGCACTATACAGAAAGCAGTCCAGCCCAGAATTAAATAGATAATCAAGTAATGTGTGGCAGCAATGCTAACAGCTGTAGCTGTGTGACAGAGAAGACTATTTGGAAAAGTCTGCTTAGAAACAGCATACTTCAAAATCACAGGAATGTATACAATAAAAGCAGTAGTAATGGGAGTGGACTTTTATACACCTACACTGGCATTTCACTTAGCTAATATAGCACTAATCAGTGTATTTATATTTTGGTCTTAATAAATTTTTTTTTTCTGTTGAGTTAAATTTAGATATAATATTTTTGGTTGATGGGGACATTAAACAATCAGCATTCATATTTAACAGATAAATGGTTAGTTTTCAGCTGCTGAGTCCATTTATCAAACCTGAGAATAGCAGATAATTTCAGCAGGGCTTCACATCATAGACGCATTATGTTGATTGGTTCTTTAATATTCCTGGTAATCCCAGGCTGGTATATTCATAAAAGACAAAACTTTCTTGTGAAAGTGATGTTTATATCCAATGCAGATTTTTCTAGAGAATGAATTCATGTACACATTTGATATATTAGACTGCAGGATCACTGCATACAAGACCATGTCCAACCCAGAATTAATGGACATGCTCCACCTAAAGAAAACCTTATCCCCTTAAGCCACATGCTCTAGGGATCTAAACCTCACCACAACAATAAATAGGACATGCTGGAGGGATAGATTCCTGTCCCAGAGACTTCCCATGCTTTGGAACAAGATTCCAATCTACATTAGGCAGAGCTCCTAGCTAACACTTTTCAAAAGAAACCTTGATGAGTGGATGGGAAATAGAAAGTTTACCCCGGGGATCACTTCAGTGGCTCTGCTGGACAGAGGCACAGGGAACTAATCTAAGGGGGCAGAGAAAGCCAACACATTCTGGCTAGACTTATAAATGCCTTTAGGCAGATAGCCTAGTACCTACCTATGAACCTATGAACTTATGAACCTATGTGTTGAAGATTATTACTATGGGACCACATTTATAGAAACTCATACTATCTCCAGCATGTATTTTGTTAAAATATGTAGGCATAAAGTAAGTGTTATACCAACCATTTAATCTTAGGGATAAAAGGTGGAGTGGAGTATAGGAATTGACCTGATGCATTGCCTCCATTCAATGTATGCCATTTAACCAAGTGGTAGGTTAGTAACCAAATCTGTTATTCGTTGTGGGAAACTCCTATAATAACTTGTGCTATAGGGTGACTATGACTTAAAATGAAGTCAGATTTTACTTTTTCATTTCAAAATCCTGTCAGTTACACTTAGCCTTTCACACATCAAATGGCTTGTCTTAACAGCTAAAGATTAAATAAGACTCATTTTTCTAAACCTAACTTGGATTTCAATTCAGCAAAACTTAGAAGTTTACCTTCATAGCTAATATAATTAATTTGTGTTTTTGTAACTTGTGAGTGAAACATAATATTCTGGATATACAGCTGACTTAGAAATGGGGATTATTGGCAACCAGTTTTCCTACACTTGCTCTTAGTGAAAATTTAAGACATAATAAACATGAGTTCAAGCCTATGAGGTGATGCTAACTAGGGAATAATATTAATGACTCAGTAGCTGATAAGGTGTAATATGCAAGGCGGCTGTCATGTTGATGTTATTCTAAGACAGTGCTGACTTTCCAATTTGTGACTAGATTGGAGGGAACTAAGTTGTGTATTGCTGTTTGACTAAAAGTCTTCAAAGCTAGCAGTTCAAAACCACCTTCAGAAATGTGACACAGTTCAGGATAAGCAACTCTAGTGTCACAGTTATCCAGATAAATGAATGAACCAGTGTAATTATATATGAGAACCATTCTGTTGTGTACAATGACAGTTCACAACTGCTAGTGTTGGCAGGGTAAACTTTTTATTTTCAGAATATTAATCCTACCTAGCAGTGAAAGATTGAAATTAAACCATGTATCAAATTCAAAAATCAGCGCATCTGCATTTTAAAGTTAAACATCTGTGCTCAAGAAGGCACTTTCTTACTTAACGGCCAAGTTTGTCCAGCTCACTTCAGTATGCAAAATACTGAGTGTGTAACAACTACATGAACTTGATGCATGTTTAACTTAAAGGTATTACTGGAGGCAGTGAAGGGGTCTAAGATTGCAGCCAGAGAGTCTACTGATGAATTTAGAGAAAGAAGAAAGTTGCCTACATAAGCCAGATATTTGATGAGGATGCCTCCCACAATTACAGGTGCAATTAGTTTATTTTATATTCTCCACACTAAGTAGGAGAAAAAGGGCATCTCTGCATTGGTCCTGAACCAGTGGAAGCAAGTGCTGAAAATATGCCATGTTCTATAACATTAGTAATTTCAGAGGAGTACAAGTGTTTTGACAATTAGAAAAATATGCTGAGAATCCCATGCTTTCAAGTGTACTGAAATAAAAACTCAAGCATTTTAATGAAAACCTTTTTACCATCACGAAACACTAAAGATCAAGAATCCTGTATATGTTTTGCTTCAGTTAGGATAACATAGATGTTCAAAGTTTATGATGAGCAGGATTGTAATCCTTATCAAAATCTGGTTGTTCCATAGTTAGCAACGTTCTCCAGATGGTTTTCTTCAAGACTACAACTAAGATTGTATCAAGAATTTTAGGTTTCATATTTACAGTTGAGATGGTCCTGAATGGTATAGGGAGGAATTTTTCCTTACCTTGTTTGGGAATTGCTGTGATAGGAGCTATCAGCGAAGAAGGATGGCAAGATTGTCCATACCAGTGATAAAGGCATTAGTGTGATGTACAATATGGGCACAAAAACCTACAAAGTGAAGCACTTTGCAACCTTCAGATAGAAAAGCACTGATGTTTTAGTATTATGATGTATATGTACTTCAGACAGCTTCACAGAGCATTTCATTCCAGTGGAAATTTACTGGGATGCAAATGGCATAGCTGTTTTGTAATATCTTTTTGGGGTCATCCACATAGTGCATCTTTCCTGCCTATACCACACATCTGAGATATACCATAGACATGGCAGTGCACCATGAAACATGTGCAGGGTGAGCCACAAGATGTATCCATCCTGGCAACATTGCATA